>NC_135433.1:19374040-19531540 GCF_051991255.1 Vanacampus margaritifer
AAAGACATGGGGTCAAAGCACCTGCCTCTCAGGCCCAAACGACCACTGCGCCTTTGGGCTCCGGCCTGGCAAAGTCTGCGTCCTTCAACTCTGCGACTGAATACCAGAGGACATTTGATTCCACACCTCAGGTAAGCAATAATAATAATAATAATAATAATAATAATAATATTTTTTAACAAACTAGCTTACTGGAATGTATCCAACCAATTTTCTATCATTGCTGTCTTAAAAAAACATCCATACTCTTAATCTTTAGGCAACATATTGCTACACAGCTCCCACGGACTGAAGATGAGGCAGGGTTTTACGGCACTTCTCAGACATCAGAAGCATTCAAGAGTACCAATAGATTTGTTCTCAAGTTATTTTCAAACAAATGTGTACAAATAGCAGACAATGTGCGGACAGACCAATAGCATCAATTTGTGGAAAAAAAGTTAAATTGACCATATTTGGACATTTAAAAAAATTCTTGAATTTTGTTATTTGTTTCTTACGGTATTGGATCTCATTTCAGTGTCCAGTGACAATATATATTGACTCTTTTCAGATGACTGTAAAGGTGTCAATGAGCTTCACACCGCAGATGGTAAGCTTGACTTTATATGAAATATATATTTCAAATAATTGCCATCACCATTTACAGTTTTTTTTGGTATTACTTACTAAAGGGACATAAGAATTTCAACCAGCCTTTCCCAGAGGTCTTCCTCACTCTTGGCACTCCGGGAGAAAATCTCGTGATCCCACTGAGCCCAAGACCCGGAAGACCCGTGTCCTTGAACCTGAATCTCATACCCAAGGAAGACAGCAAGTCCCCACATTGCTCGCCATGCCACGCCACCCCCCGGAAGCCCTGCTCAAGGCCATCGTCACCCCAGCCCAAAGCGGCTCGGAAGGCGCATCCCATTAATTCTGGCCCTCCAGAACAGGGGGGGTCCGTGGCCAGCCCCATTAACCCGCAGGAAACCTGCTTCTCTCTGGTTGAGAGGGTTCACACATCGCACCTGAAAATGGTACCAACTGAAGAGGGAGAGAAACACAAAGGGCATCCAGTGAGAGGGAAGGGGAATGGAAAGGGGGGTGCGAAGAAAGATAGGAAAGATGGTGGTAATAAATACTAGACGTATCAAAAGTTTGTTGGACAATAGATATTACTTTGTGTTTGATCCATTCAGCCATCCAGCTAACTTCTATAGCGCTTGTTCTCGTTGAGTGAGCTAGAGTCTATCTCAGCAGACTGTGGGCGAGAGGCATGGCACCTGGACTGGTTGTCAGTCACTGGGCACAAATAGGCAACCATTCAAACTTGCATTCACACCTATGGACAATTTAAGAATCTCCAATGAACCTAGTAAGCTGGAGGAAGCATGCAAACTTCACACTACAGAGCTTGAGATGCAAACCCAGAACCTCTCAACTGTGAGGCGCACATGGTGCCTGCTTTGTGCTGTTGTTGACCTTAACCCTTAATTACAATCACTTGTCTCTCTTCCTGACATTTAGTGCTCACATTAGTTTAAAAAAAATACTGTACTTTCCACTGCACTGCATTATCTAGTGACACAGAACTGTTTTCTTTCCCCCTTTCTATTCACACACTGTACGTTCGACAGATACAAATAAAGAAAACTACTAGAAATGCATACTTGTGGACAGTCACAATTTTTTGGGGGTGTGTGTGTAGCTAATACGTAATTTTCTGTAATTCATTTATAGTATGTTTTGTTTGACACTATGAAGTATTGCTTAAGTGCTTTATACATTTTTTATGACAAATGCTGAATCGGGCAAAGAACTCCAGACCCCCACCCGCCACCCCCTCTCTGTAAAGAACGTGAGTGCATTTATTCTCATCAGTGGTTACTCGCACACAGTCCACTTGAAATGGGCTGTACCTCTACACTTAGCTAGTGTTGACAGTCTCTGTTTAGATTTAGTCATAACTGTTTTAATTTCCTCAGTAGAGCTTGGTGAGTGTATTGAATGAGGTCTGGGGAGGGGGCCTCGTATGTTTCCACATCAATGGGCCATTTGTCTTGGGTTGAACTCAATGTGTATTGGATGATATGCTGTAAAAGTGTAAAAAGTCTTATCTACTTCCGGCTGTCGTCATGTGTATTGAAGGCTGTTTCCTTTTTTTTTTTTTTTTTTCTCCGGTGAGAGCTCAGTATTGATCATTTGACATGTCATCATCATTGTTCTCCCTTTTTTTTTTTTTTTTTGTTATGTGTGTGTGTGTGTGTGTGTGTGTGTGTGTGTGTGCGTGCGTGCGTGCGTGCGTGTAAAAAAAAAAAAAAATTCTCATACCGTTCACCTAAACCGAACACTTCAAAATCCAGCCAGAGTCGTGGGGCCGCCAGGAGACCCGAAGAGGGACCAAAGAAAAGAAAGAAAAGCGAAGCCCAGCACCGACCAGACACCCACCGGGCCACTAACCAGAGTCCTTCACCAACCCCAGAGACATCTAAATTCCAACAAATCAGGGAGACCTCAAGGGCCCGAAGGAGAAACTGAGGAAAGGTAGAAAGGACAGACGAAGCAGAGTGAGATCCACAGACACCCGCCTCCACCGAATCAATGACCTGAGGGAGAAACAAATTGTGTCTGAGTTTCGATAGATGCTGGTGTGGTGGATCTGGCATGCATGAAAATCTCCACCAAAGAGGGGAGCCGTCGACCCCCGCCAGGACAGAGCAAGCGCAACACCTCAGGGCCCCCCAGGCCGCGGCAGCGCCAAAGGACGACCCCCGGGCCCCGCAGGGGCCACCGGCCGGAGAGCAAACCCAGGGGCAGGAGCGCCCCCCACTCCAACGTGGCCCGCGCCCCCAACCCAACGCAGCAGGACGGGGCACTGCAGGCCCACCAGGCACCCCACCGGCCCACAACCCCCACTCCCCCCACGACCCCCCCCCCCCCCCACCCCCGCCATCCACCCCAACCCAGCCCCAACCGCCCCCAGGTCCCCAAATCCCCAGACGCACCCCCACCCCGGCACCCCCACCACCACCACCCCCCAACCAAGCCGCCGCCGCCGCCCCTAGCCCCCACCACCACCCACCGACAGCCCCCCGACCCCCAGACCCCGGGGAGACACCGCACCCAGGCATCTGCGCCGAAGAGGGGCCGGACAGCGGAGCGGAGAGGGCACCCGCGCCCCCCCACCCCCCACCACGCGGAGGGACGGAACACCAGGGGCGGAAGGGGAGATGGGGGCACCGGAAGACGGGTGGCATCCCCGAACCCCAGGCCCAGCGGGGAGAGGCCCCGGTCGTCACCCCAACGATCTAAGTGAAAAACTACCCCTGTTACTGAGTTCGCCAGCTCGCCGACTGGCGAACTCTACCCCTAAACCGTGAGTGTGACCCCACCCAGTGTATATACATAAGTGTGTGTGTATGGTGCATTAAAATTGGGGGCAGGTGAACCGGAGCAGAGGGAAATGATATCCCCCCCTGCTCCGATCCACCTGCCTCCCAGGCATGTCAAGGAGCGTATGTGGTGCATTAAAAGAAATTGGGTTGAACTCAATGTGTATTGGATGATATGCTGTAAAAGTGTAAAAAGTCTTATCTACTTCCGGCTGTCGTCATGTGTATTGAAGGCTATTTCCTGGGGACTTGGGGGTTTGGAATACTGCTTTTCAAAATAGTATAAGAATGCTGTGAGTCCGCTGAAATAACACACTGGGCGAGGAGCAGCTGTGCTTTTGTAAACCCGCTTGTGTCCAGAATATTCTATAAAATAAATCCTTCGAAGGACCTGTTCACCGATCTCCAGTCTGTATTCAGAAAATCAAGATTCTCTCAAACCGAACAACAACGAACACGCGGAAGACAAAGACTGTCACTTTCCAAGAATGACTTTCCATTTTAGTAGAGATTTTTTTTTGACATTTTCAAATTTGGATTGTTGAGTCAAGTTTTGCTTTTTCCTTTTAAGTTTACCTGACACCATATCTTCCAACAGAGAGATTACCTTGAAGGAAAGCTATTTGTTAAGATAGCCTGAATAGGATTGGTCCAAACCGCTACTCAAGGTGAGTCAAATTCATCATCAGCCCTTTTATTGGTCTTGTTTGAGACCTACCTGTTGCACTGGTTTTCCATTAGGGTCTATTTTCGAAAAGGCAAAGGTTTATAGGTGTTGTTGTAAATAGGTGCAGGTTCCCTGGCGGTGAGATGCATGTGTCCAGTTGTTTGACACCTTGCAGCCTGTCGTCCAATACAGTTGGTTTGCTAATGTAGCACATGACTACTTTCTGGGTCACTTGTCAATTGTTCAGAGCGGTGATAAAATTTTGCACCCCAGATCACACTGGCAGCATGGTGGTGTCACTATTTAACTCGAACCTCTTCAATTTGTCAAGTTAAATATTGTGTGAGTCATAATGGACCTAAAATAGAGCAATTCTGGCTGACTTGTCATGTCTGCTTTGTGGAGACATCCAGATTCTGGAACTCAGCCTTGTCAGACAGTGGCTATCATCACATTTTCTAGTAACGGATCATACTTGTCTAAATAGTTAATAGAAACATTCTCTCTCATTATTATGTCCTTGTGTCCGTCCTTTCCTTTTAAGTTGTCCCCCACACCGACTCCCCCCACATCCAGCCATTGAACTGAAATAAAACACCTCCAAAATGTCTGGAGAGGAGGAGTCAGACACACTTTAAAATGGCATCCTTTAGACTTTTGAGAAAGTGCTTTTCAAAGATCAGATTGGTTGGCAGTCTAGAAGGTTCTCTGCCACCAACAATCCAGTAATTTATTGCTTCGCAGCCTAAGGTCATGAGACAGTTGGGTCACTTTCAGTCCATGTCAGCATCCTAGCAAGTAAAATGAAAGCTAATTTAACATAAATAAACTAGTGGTTAACAATTGGACTTTTATGGACATTAAATGTTCAGTTTGTCATGATCAACGATAGTTTTTTTTTGGTCTTCATGGGGAGTGTGCTGCCATTATTTAATGAGCTGAATAAAGCCAGCTTTAACGTCTAAATATATCATTGCACTAAATATGGCGCACCGTTGTGGCGAAATGTCTTTTAGATAGCAAGTGTTCTATTGACACGTGCTTCCACTGCAAATTGTAAATGTAGCCACAAAGTTGAGGGCATTTTTGTGGTTATCATGATTCACTATGTGGTTTAATGATCCATGGATCAGCACTTGCTCAAAAAGTCAGTGTTAACTTTTCTACCATGTTTGTCACACAAAACAAAAAGTATTTCGTAACATACCACAAATGGTGGTTATTTGACCAATGTAACACCTGAATCACAAAGCTTAGCTTTACATAGTAATCACAATCAGGCATATATGGTTTAGCTATTTTTTCTATTTCTTTAAGTCACTAATAGTGAGATAATGATGAAAACAAAGCGTGCGTGCTTGCGTGTGCTGATCTGATCTGACACTGAGCCTGTGGCATTTTACTACAAGATATCTGAAAAACTGTTGACATGCCAATTTTAATAGGCACAGCAGTCAACTATTTGATTTGATGTCGTAGTGATTGTGTCTATGTGTAGGAATAATAAAAACTACCTTTTTTTTTCTAGGTTAAGGGAGGTGACTAATTGGGTTACTGGGTCAAGCAGCTACTATTTGAAGAAATACATGTGTGTTCACCAATGACTTTTCAAGCTATACAACAACTGTTGTTTGAAATATGGTCTGATTTAGGATCTTGGGAGGATTACAATTGTATGGCCCTGTTGACTAGTTAAGGGATTCCTGTTCATTTAGGCTGCCATCTCTGCGGTAATTAGAGCTTGCAAGTCAAACAAGTGGAACCAGAGAGGGAGGGTACTTAACATTTCTGCAATGGTTCTGAGCTTATATCAAGCCTATTGTCATTCCACAACAAGTATAATTCACGCAGCAGTCTTAAAAGGATGTACTGTGATACTCAACTTGTCAGTGGTATTTATGTTGAAAAGCAAGCATCTGTGACGAATGGTATTGCCACTGTAATTGGAAATTAGGTACCGGCATGTAAAGTCAATATTAATGCTTAAAGAGGGTCAGGTAACAGAACATAAATCCTGTATCTATTTGTATAGTGAAACAGTCTTACAAACTTGATCAAAGGATGTGTATTACTATTCAGTAAATAACATTAAGTATTAGTGAGATTTAACCAACAAACAACAAAATGAATCTATGTGGATATAATTAAACTTGGACCAACCTGAGACAGCTGCACGGCAAACATTTTAAGATAAGGTTCTAGTGAATGGTAGACTTGTATATTTCTAACTCGCAAGGCTAGACATTGAATTTGTATTCAAAGTATTTGTTATTGACCCCCCCCCCCCAAAAAAAAGTATTTATTTATTTTTTTATTTATTTGTTGCCAACACAGAAGTGGTATGAAATCATTGTATGCACCTGCACCTGGTTTGGATAACATTATAATAGTATTATTAGCCCAATGCTACTATCTCATCATGGACAAAAGACAAAATGATGAGGGGTAAGAGTTGTCTCCTATCACGCTTGCTATCACACGCACTAAATGGTACTTACGTAAAAGGGAAGGCAACAAAAATCTTAAACTAGCTAGCATTAGCTTAGCATTAAATATTACTTAGAAAGCTAATAGAGTAGGTTGGTGTAGCTAGTGAGCAAATGGCTTTAAAAAAACATTTGAAAGAATATGAACACTTAGGAGCAACTTAACGTATTATATAGTCTTTAGCTTAAACACTTAAGTCTTAAATTTAATGTTATATACTACGTATTTATCTGTGTTAAGCAACCCTATCGAAATAATAGTGCTATAAAATGTTCATAATGACACTGCTTATCCTCAGTCCTAAATACCACTCTAACTAACTACACAGTTGAAAATGTAATAATTATGCTAGCTAGATATTAAGTGTTTAAAATGTGTTTTGAAATAATGCTGATGAGGCCTACTTTCAGGCACTGCCATGAGGTAGTAAATTCAGACGTAGAGAAGCAGAACTGCAGGTCCTGAAAGTAGTCTTTGACCAGGGTCGTGATGGTGTCTGAAATGTTAAAGAACTTGAAGGTAACAACTTTGGTATTTGGATTGCATGCTATTTAAAATCTAAAACTAAAGTGAGGTTCAAATTGTTTTTATAAGAGAGAGCATGATCCAAAATTAACCTAATCAATGTAGCTTGTGTTAGAGGATAAACTTTTTCCTCCGCGTGTTCGTTTTTGTTCGGGTAGTGAGAATGTTGGTTATCTGAATACAGGCTGGAGACGATGAACAGTTTGAAGGATGAAGGATTCTTACTATTTGCGTGTTCATGTCGTTGATTAATAAAACATACAATGAGATCTGTGAAAAGAGATATTTCCTTAAGGTTTTATTTTCAAAAGCTTTTGAGACAGACAGAGAGCGGCCAAACGCCGCCATTGTTCTTCCCCATCTGTATCGTTTCTCACTCCGCTCGTCACTAATATCCGTCCGTCCTTCTGAAAGTCCCTCCCTCTCTCTGCTCTCCTCTCAGACAGTCACATGATACCTCAATACAAATCATCAAATGCTCCCCCTTCTCTTTTTCCCCCACACAGTCGCAAGATGTTAAACAGAAGATCAGATAAGGGTTGAGTTGTTTTCAGAGCCAGACATGCTGGCTGGTTGTAAAACACAAAGGGATCTAATTAACACATTCGCTTTCCCCCACCATAAACTCTGTAGGAGAGAACAAAGAGAATCAACCCCCTCACATCATTTGAATTCTCACACAAAACTATACTGAGTAAATCGAAGCAATTTTGTCCAATTCTAAATAGTTATAACTAAATCAAAACAGTTATAATTGAATTGAAACAGAATATTTACTTCAAGTTCCTTCAAAGCTTTTATTTCTACAGAATATTCCGGGCACAGATGAGTTACAGACAATGGCTGTAGCTTCTCACAAGTGCGGAGTTTACAGAGGACTTACAATATTCTTATACTATCTTGAAAGGCGGTACCACAAAGTTTCCAGTAAACAGTTCAACAAAGTTAACCGGACGTGCGATAACATTCAAGGACACTATCCAGACACAGAACAAAGCTCATTTGAGGAATAGAGGAAGTTATGCAGTCATGACTACACCTGGCAGAGATAGCGATAACATTCAAGGCGAGGATATATCCGTAGAACAAAGCTCAACTGAGGAAATTAAGAAATTAAAACAGTTATGACTAAATCTGGGCAGAAGACACACTTCACTTGCAACGTGACAAGGTATGATTGACATTTTTGTAGAATTTTCTCAAGAACATGGAATAAGCCTTAAAATCCCCCATAACAAATCAGTTAATAAAAAAACAATTGATTACTAAATTACATGACCTGTTCTACTGCCCACAATGCGCTTCTCACAAATAATGTCCCAATTGTGCTATTTAAGTCACATTTTGGGGGAAGTGACGTGTGAAATGGCCCAATTATTTGAATGCGTCGACGAGAAGAACCCCTTGGTGAATATTTTTAACTGAAACTTTTCTGGGTAGCAGAAGAAACCAAAAAATCAGGGAGATATGTTCAGAAATAATGAAGTTATGTTATTTTACTAAAATTTGAAGGGATTTTAGGCCATTTTCGAGGCAATAATCACACAAAAACGTTCCCCCAAAAAAGCCATTTTTTTCCCAACAACAAAAAACATTTGACATTTTTAAAATTAGATGATGAGTTCATCATCTAATTTTTCAAAATTCATGATATGCCGTGCTTAGTTTTAAGTGGCATTCGAACTAGACTCTGCATTTTGACACACTGTAATTTTTGGGAAATCTTGTCACGTTATAAGTGATGGAACCGAAGATTCATACTTGGCAATCTAAGACTTATGTATTTATAGAGTACACCTACAAACCCCTGTTGACACCATGTATAATGTTAACGCAAAACTATCTTTATTATAGAATTCCTTTTTTTTGTTTTATTGTTTTGTGTGTACATATATATTGTAGGTGTCTATAAGGTCTGATCACAACCATATTAAGTAGTTTGCATTAAAAAATAGCAGATTAGTTGAACAAGGAGGGACCCCCTCTTACTTGGATTGTGTTGAACTATAACATGGGCACACGAGGTTCATCCTCTCAATATGCTGAACTGCAAACTGTTTTTAAAATAATTTTTAAATGTCCTCACTGCTGCCAAGACATTTTTGTGGGCGGTGCATAAAGGTCACAGTCTACAACTTGAAACCCCAAGATTGGACCCCCCCCCAAAAAAAAAAACTTTAAATTTGACTGTTTGACATGTTTTTGAAATAGTTAAGGATTAATAATTGTTCTGATTTACTTCTACTAATTCATCCACTAGATGGTGATACTAAACCCTTTTATACTGTTATATCTTTTTTCATTTTTCTTTTTTTAAGTATCTAGCGAGGATAAGCTGTTTGGAAAATGGATGGATATATAATGCTATGAGGTAATCCCGTAAACGGTTTTCTCTCTCTCTCTCTCTCTCTCTCTCTCTCTCTCTCTCTCTCTCTCTCTCTCTCTCTCTCTCTCTCTCTCTCTCTCTCTCTCTCTCTCTCTCTCTCTTTCTCTCTCGCTCTTCCTTAGCATGTCTAGTTGAGTAGGCCCTCAAAGGCTTCACACTGACATCGTATTCACATCTGGATGGCATCAGGAGCAACTTGGGGTTCATAATCTTGCTCAAGGACACCATGACATGGTCAAAACGGCAAGAGATCGAACCCGCAACCAGTCTATGGGGTTCCGCTTAGGGCTGGGTATCGATTCTAATGTCCTCAATCAATTCAATTAGGATTTTTCTCGATTCGACCCACTTCAATTCAATCCGATATTGATTAATTATGGAACATACATTTTTCTTAAATATCAAGGACATGATAAAAACTCCACAAACGTTACATTTCAACATTGCAGAAGCAGTAACTTGGTAAATTATTTATTTTATTAATAAAAGTAACAAGTGTTATAAGCACTTAAGTCTTCCACAAACATACATCAGCAAGGATGTAAGAAAAAAAAATTCATGTGAACAGTAAATTTCAGGAAAACAGTAAGATTAAAAAAAAATGCTGTTATGATGTCATGTTTGACAATGCCTTTCCTGGCTTCCAGATTGGTGTTGTGCCGGAGAATGCATCCCTGCTTGAAAAAGCATCTACTACCTATTTCAGGCTATGATGCTCCTAGCTGCCGCAAACTCACTGTGGTTAGTGGTTACGCTTACTAGTCCCATGAATAAACAGTGAAAAGCATTTGACACTGGGATGAACACATCAGGGCATTTAGCAAAAGTTGAAATTGTAGCAGTGTGTGGATTTTCAGACAGGACATCTTTCCTAAATAGAAAGGCATTTGCTGCCATCAAGCATAAATTATCATATGTCGTTTAAGTATCCATTTCTCCCAGCATGTCTTGCTTCAGTACGACTATGTGGCAGTCACAAACATGTCTTGAAATTAGCATCAGCTGTTCATATGCTTTACTCAGTGGGTGGCAGTTAACTTATGTGTCTGCTTGCCGCAAGAGGTGAAAGTTGATTCTAACAAGGTGCAATATGATGTGTTCAGCTGTCTTTTACTGTTGTTGAATAGCTGTAGGATAGGTTTCCAAGTTTGACATTTGCAACAGATTCCAGCATGACTCGTGTCAATCAGGCCAATTGCAGAGAGAGTTGCAAAGACACGCAGAGTTGATTATCGGTTGTCACTTGTCATAGTCAGTCTTACACTTGATCCGTTTTTGTTTTGTTTTTGAGGTTCTCACTTGGACAGCCCTAATTAAGAGTTGCAAAGACTAGCAGAGTTTATTATCGGTTGTGATAGTCCTACACTTGATCTGTTTTCATTTTTGTTTTGTTTAGTTCTCACTTGGGCAACCATAATTATCAGAGTATTAAAAATGACAGTGTCATTTGTTTCTGGCTATTTTGCTTGTAATGCTTATAATAGGGGAAAGACATATGTCTGATAGGAAGTATTCATTTACAGTGTGGGGTTCACCCGGTTTCAATACATGTATTACTTCACGAATGGAAATTAGGTGATCTAGGTCAAGATTCTCATTCCCATTACTACGTTTTACTGGTTTATCATTAACTACTAAATTGCCAAACCATACATAATAAAGCTTAACCAATGTAGTTTGAACGCTGCCATTTGGAAAGCTATAATGAAAACTTGAGATTGAATAATAGAATATATTACATTTTATTGAGTAAAAGCATTCCAAGAAGACATTTCAACAGTTACTTCATATTATATGAACTCAGTTGAATGTTGTCCAAAGGAGTCTCTTATTCAGCGGCGTCAGACTAGGAAAAAAAAAATATAGAAACAAAATATCATGTAGCAAGTGTACCCTGCCCAACTCTTGTAAACTAAGCTACAATACTTTATGCTGTAGTTTAAAAACCTGATGAGAATTGCATAGTAATGATTTATACCTTTCCACCATCACGACTCTTGGCCCTCAGCTTGTTGACCTGGGACTCCGAGATGTCAGCACGCTCTTGAGCCTCCTCTAGCTCATGCTGGACCTTCCTGAGCCTAGACATGTGAGTGTTGGCATGCTCCTCCTGTGGAAAATTTACAGTTAGAGTAAAGTTTAAATAATAAACTGTTTTTTTTTTAAAATATACTCACAGCCTCCTCATACTGCCTCTTGTAAGACTTGACTTTGAGCTGCAATTTGTCCACCAGATCCTGAAGTCTGGTCATGTTCTTCTTGTCCTCCTCAGTCTTTATAGACAAAAATATAAATAAATCAAATTTGAAATGTGGATTTGTGAACTTGATAGGAGGACATATATTTTTGTGAATCGATAGAACATACCTGGTAGGTCAGCTCCTTCACCCTCCTCTCATATTTGCGGACACCTTTAACAGCATCAGATCCACGCCTCTGCTCGGCATCGACTTCAGATTCAAGCTCACGCACCTGAAGGGGAATATATGTGTATCTGTATTAAATGCAAATATTGATCTCAGGTGTTAACTATGTGGTGCTCAGAAAGAAATATGTACAACACAGGTTGGTTGCTTACTGAAAATATTACATGGCTTACTGCCTTCCTGTCTTTCTAACTCGTGTTCCATTCTCCTGTGCACATGCAGTTCATACCCTGGACTCGAGTTTTTGGAGTTGCTTTTTGCCACCCTTCATGGCGAGGCTCTCAGCCTCATCCAGGCGGTGCTGCAGGTCCTTGACAGTGACCTCCAGGTTCTTCTTCATCCTCTCCAGGTGAGCGCTGGTGTCCTGCTCCTTCTTCAGCTCTTCAGCCATCATGGCTGCCTGAAATCAAGGGTATTGTAATCAATATTTGAAAATCTTGATTGGACTGGTTATGATACCAAGAAATTGTGGATTTTGCTACTCACATCGGTGATAGCCTTTTTGGCCTTCTCCTCAGCATTACGTGCTTCCTGAACAGCATCGTCTACTTCACCTTGAACCTGGACAAAGTCTGCCTCCAGCTTTTTCTTGGTGTTCAAAAGGCTGGTGTTCTGCATGTCAAGAATATTGAATTTGGTTTATTTCCTAAAGTATCTGTATGATTGTTTAATTGAGAAGCAGATTTTGGTTTGAATTACTGAGCATGAACCTGAGAGTGAAGCAGTCCGACACGCTCACTAGCATCAACCAGCTCCTGCTCAGCCACTTTGCGTCCTCTTTCAGTCTGCTCCAAAGCAACTCTCAACTCCTCAATTTCAGACACCATCAGACCATTTCTGCGCTCTACCATGACAACCTGTTCCTTCATGTCTTCCTGTCCTCTGATAGCCTCGTCAAGGTGCAATTGGGCATCCTGACAAAAAAACAAATAATCATTTTCTGTGTCCATTAGCATTTCTGATGCAATGATGAGAATCTCACCTTGAGTTGTCCCTGGACATTCCTCAGTTGTTTCTGGGCTTCAGCAGCCTGTCTGTTGGCATGGCTCAGCTGAATCTCCATCTCGTTCAGGTCTCCCTCCATCTTCTTCTTAACTCTCAGGGCGTCATTCCTGCTCCTGACCTCGGCATCAAGAGTGCTCTGCATGGAGTCAATCACTCTCTGGCTGTTCCTCTTGATCTGCTCCATCTCCTCGTCCTTCTCGGCCAGCTTCCTGTCAACCTCGCCTTTGATTTGGTTGAGCTCAAGCTGCACACGAAGAATCTTGGCTTCCTCATGCTCCAGTGTGCCCTTTGATAGAAGTTGAAATTGTAGCTTTATTTACCCAAGTTGCATGTTTTCTAGTTGAATATGTGCATTCCTTATGAAATCAAGACATTTGAAAGATTAAAACAGTGTATTTACCTCTGCCTCCTCTAGTGCTGTCTGTATTTCAGATTTTTCTGTCTCCACTGTCTTCTTGGCCTTTTCCAGCTCATGGATGCTCTTTCCACTCTCACCAATCTGTTCAGTCAAGTCGGAGATTTCCTCTATAAAAGAATAAACATCGAACGTTACATTACATCCTTAAGACAAAGGGAACTGACATTTTCAAAGATCTAGATTAGATTAGATTTAATGTTATGATTGTGTTGAATATTTACTGTTTCTAACAACACTATTTGATAGTTGATATTAATCTTAGTTGCTTAACTTAACTAAAATTCCATCAGAATGACTCACGCTGAAGATTCTTGTTCTCCCGCTTCATGGTCTCCAGCTGATCCAGAGCCTCCTCATATGAGTTCTTCATCTTGAACATTTCAGTGCTAAGAGTACGAGCTTCCTTCTGGGATCCTTCCAGCTCTGCCTGGCCCTCCTCAAACTTCTGCTTCCATTCTGCCAGGACCTGAACATTTGGAGATATTTAGCAATGAAGTTATATGAAGTACTGCATTTCACTCAGATCATTGAATTTAATTGCAAGTTTACCTTATCAAAGTTCCTCTGCTTCTTGTCAAGGTTAGCAGCCAGGGAATTAGCTCTCTCCACATCAATCATCAGGTCTTCCACCTCAGCCTGGAGCCTCTGCTTGGTCTTCTCCAAAGAAGCACACTTGGAGTTCACAGCTTCAATGGACTCCTCAGCTTCCTGGAGACGCTGAGCAAGCTTTTTCCTGTAATGGGCAATCATTTTTTTTGTTTTAATTGTTGTGCAGAAATTAGCTACTTTGAACACACAAATAGAATGTAGAGAGGTGTCTTAATTACTTACTTGGCCTCTTCCAGCTCTTCGGTGCGCTGGATAGCATCAGTCTCATACTTAGATCTCCACTGTGCCACCTCACTGTTGGCCTTGGACATTCCTCGCTGCAGCTCAGCTTTAGCCTCCTGCTCCTCTTCATATTGCTCTCTGAGCAGATCGCAGTCATGGCGGGAAGACTGAACAGCATGAGCCAGGGCATTCTTGGCCTAATGAACCCAACAATATCAAAAATCTTTTTTCACTGATATATTTTGTAGCAAGGCTCGTGCAACTTAAGACATAGGAGGAGGATGGCATGCTGCGAGTCAAAACTTTCATACCTTTACTTCTTCCTCATTCAACCTTTTGAGCTCGTCCAATTGCTGAGTGAAAGCCTGCTTGCCCCTGGTCAATTGAGAAATAAGGGCTTCTTTCTCCTCAAGCTGACGAGCAGACTCCCCTAAATGGCAAAATAGGAGGTTTATTTGAAAATTAACATGGCAAATTTCATTGCAGTTTTACCACACCTGACATACCATTTTCAGTTTGAAGTCTTGCTCTCTGTACATTGATATCATTCAGCTGACGAACATTCTCATCATATTTGGTTTTCAGCTCTCCAAATTGGTCTTCAAGCGTTCTGCACATTTTTTCCAAGTTGCTCTATCATCAGAAAGTGTAAAGGATTGTCCACATTTAGTATGTGATCATTCAGATAAAAATATTTTGCGCTCATGAAATATTCTTGCCTTGGCTTTCGCAACAGACTCCATGTTGCTGGAGAGGTCATCAATCTCCATCTTGTACTCGCTCTTCTCCTTCTCCAGCTTTTGCTTGACACGCTGGAGGTTGTCGATCTGCTCGCCCAGCTCTGCAACGCTGTCAGCCTGCTTCTTGCGGAGAGCGGCAGCCGTAGCCTCATGCTGCAGGGTGGACTCTTCGAGATCACGACGCAGTTTCTGGAACTCAGCCTCACGCTTCTTGTTCATCTCAATCTGAGCAGATGTTGCTCCACCAGCTTCCTCAAGCCTCTCGCTGATCTCCTCCAGTTCCCTGGAAAGGTCAGCCCTCTGCTTTTCCACCTTGGCTCGGGCAGCCCTCTCAGCCTCAATCTCCTCTTCCAGCTCTTCAATACGAGCCTAAATTTCATGATTGTATGAACAAATCAGTGTATTACCAAAAACACAATAAGGCTTTCATATGTCAACTCATAAAAAAAAAAAAAAACGTACCTGGAGTTCCTTGATCTTCTTCTGGAGCTGAGCACCAAGAGACTGTTCATCCTCAATCTTGCTGAGTAGCTGGCTGGTCTCAAAGTCTTTCCTTTGAGAAGAAAGGAAAAATGTGTGTGTCATTTTATTTCTATTTGCAGCAGGAACCTCTTAAAAGGTTACCATTTGATTATTTCTCTTACTTCTTGAGTTTTTCATCTGATTGTTGTTTATCATTCTCCAGATCCATTACGGATTCCTGGGCCAGTTTCAGATCTCCTTCAAGCTTCCTCTTGGCTCTCTCAAGGTCCATGCGCAGCTTCTTCTCTTGCTCAAGTGAGCCCTCAAGCTGTTATTATGGTAATTTTGCAGTGTAAATAAGTAATGATCTTTAAAAAGATATACTTCCAAATTCCACCCGAATACTTCATGTCAAGGCAACGGCGTGCTTACATCATCCACTTGCTGTTCTAGCTTTGTCTTGGCCTTGGTCAGAGTGTTGACTTTGTCTTCCTCTGCCTGAAGATCATCCAGTGTTTGCTGGTGGGCCTCTTGGAGTGCTTTCTTCTCCTTTGTTAACTTGGCAATAGACTCATCTTGAGATGCCATCTCCTCTGTCAGGTTTTTCACCTGAAATGTTGTGATTACTTTAATATGTATGTCTTTGTACACACATCCGATTCCTAATCTAATACATACCTTTCAAATATTTATTTTAAATTAGAAACAAAATAAAGCTCACCTTATTTTCAGTGGCATGTTTCTCCTTCTCCACTTTAGCCAATGTGAGTTCTAAGTCATCAATATCTTTCTTCAGCTCAGAGCATTCGTCCTCCAGCTTCCTCTTCTTAGCTGTAAGCTCAGCGTTGATTTCTTCTTCATCTTCCAGCCTCTCAGTTGTCTCTTTGAGTTTGGCCTCAAGCTGGATTTTGCTCTTAATGAGTCCCTCACATCTCTCCTCAGCATCTGAGAGGTTCTCACCCTCCTACATGCAAATTAAGAATTTATCCAATTATTGGCTTAATCACATTTTATATTTGGATATAATAGGTAGTTTGCCCAGACACCTGTCATTTAGAACAGGTCTATGCACAGCTTGTACTGTACTTTTTATTTACCGCAGCTATTTGCAGTTGTAGGTCATTCTTTTCCTGCAGCAGGGAAACCATCTTCTCCTCCAGTTCTTTCTTTTTGCCCAGAGCAGTAGCCAGGTCCGATTGCATCTTCTCATAGTTCTCCTTCATTTGCTGCAACTCTTTCTCTGTCTCAGCACTCTTCAGGAGAGGTTTGATCTTGAAGTACAGCTTCAGCCATGGCCAGTTTTTCACGTTCATGAAGGAACGGACATTGTACTGGATGCTGAAGATAGATTCTCTGGGTGGGGGTTACACATTGTCATTTTATTGCAATATACCTTCTTTGGGACTGCTGTTGGTTAGATGCACAGTAAATAAGAATACCTGCATGATAAGCAGCTTAGACTTACCTCCTCTCCATCATCTTAACAAACTCTTTCCTCATCACATATCCTCTGCAGAGAGCCTGAGTCATGGTCACCAATGTAGCCAGTTTCTCATCTCTCATTTCCTCTAGTGTACCGAGCAGACCAGCTTTGAAGAACACCTAGGTCAGCAATTGAAGTAAATGAGCTATTAGCAAATATGTATGCCACAAAATATATACATGTAATCTCTATTTGTACTCTGGAAAGGCACCTTTGTGTGTCCAAATCTATACTGAGTGTGATCCACATCAATGGAGCCCAGCAGTTTTTCTGCAGCCTTCTTGTTGTCAATGAACTGACCCTCAGGGATGACACTGGCATTCAATACTTTGTACCTGCAAAAGAAAGCTGGATGGTTAAGTACAGCATATTTTCTTCAAATCTTGAACTCTATTCTTTTACTTTAATAAGTGAAGACATTTTAACAAATTTCTCTTCCTTCCGCTACCTCTGCTTGAAATCACCATAGAGGATTCTGCTGGGGAAGCCCTTCCTGCAGATTCTGATCCCTTCAAGCACACCATTACACCTCAGCTGGTGGATGACTAAGAAGTTCTCCATGAGACCTGCAATGATCAATTCATATTGCTTGTTATGCGGTTAATTGTCTGCAAAGCATTCCCCAAAAATCAATGTCAATTTTTTTTAACCTGGGGTCTTTGATTCGTTGGGAATCAGGCAGCGCACAAAGTGAGGGTGGGTGCTCCTCAAGTTGGCCATCAGCTTGGCCAAGTTCTCCTGTTGATCAGCAAAAAGATTACTGGTCAGCCACTTTCCAATATGACCAGCGTTTATCTTTTTAGCTCTTAAAGTAAACTTACTCTGAATAGAGCAGACACAGTCTGGAAGGAACCACCCTTCTTCTTTCCACCACCCTTCTTTGCACCAGCATCTGTGTATCAAAACGTGTGAGTAGAAAATGTCCATATTTCCGTTAATTATACAGGGACCCACATAGTGTACACGCGTGTGCATTCATATCTCAGATAGTTTTACCTTCAGTTGAAGCATGGGCGGCATACAACATAGCCAGCAGTTTGTTTGCTGCCTTCTGGTACAGCTGGACAACAGAGTCATTCAGTGGGTCCTTGTTCTTGTCCAACCAGCCAGAAATATTGTAGTCCACGGTACCAGCATAGTGGACCAATGAGAAGTGGGCCTCGGCCTTGCCCTTTGCGGGCTTTGGCTTTTCAAAGGCCTTGGTCTTGCCAAGATGCTGATCATGCAGCTTGTTCTTGAAGGTTGTGTCAGAGGCCTTGGGGAACATGCACTCCTCTTCAAGGATGGAGAAGATGCCCATTGGCTGAAGTAAATTGACAAAAAAGAAAGTGTCAGAAACTAACAAAGACTTTTTAAATCAAATTGAATCTTGCCTGAGAGATTGGGCTCACCTTCTCAATAAGCTCAATGCAAGCAGCCAAGTCCATACCGAAGTCAATGAATTCCCATTCAATGCCTTCTTTCTTGTATTCCTCTTGCTCCAGGACAAACATGTGTTGATTGAAGAACTGTTGCAGTTTCTCGTTGGTAAAGTTGATGCACAGTTGCTCCAAGCTGTTGAACTACAGTACACAGATTAATCAATTGAGTAATCTACAATATGCAGATTTAGTTTTACATAAAATATGTGACTACTCACATCAAAAATCTCAAATCCAGCAATATCCAACACCCCGATGAAATACTGTCTTGGCTGCTTTGTGTCCAACATCTCATTGATGCGGATGACCATCCACAAGAACATTTTCTCATAGACGGATTTGCACAAGGCTGAGACAGAGTTGTTGACCTAGTTTGGAGATTACAGGTTTGCAATTTGTTTAATGAAGTTTCTATATGGAAATACTTATGGAGTCTCAATATGATTTGACTTACCTGTGGGACGGTCTGGCCTTTGGTCACCATCTCGTTGCCAACTTTGACTCTGGGGTAACACAGTGATTTCAGCATATCAGCTGAGTTCAGGCCCATAAGGTAGGCAATCTTGTCAGCAACTAAAAAAGATGTGATTTAACAGTGAGCTTAGACATGTACAGAATGCAGCTTTATGTTCAACCCTTAATACATTTCACTTCCTATAATATCTAAGACATACCCTCATTGCCATCAGGCTCAGCCTGCTCCTCACGCTGCTTCTGCTTGAATTTCATGTTGCCATGATGCAACACAGCACCAGTCAGCTTGTAGATGCCAAGTTTCTCTTCTGCAGTGAATCCCAGGATGTCAATCGCGGTCTATAACGTACATTAGCCATTATTTGGTTTGAATTATTATTTCCAGTTCTAATGATAGAACAAGCTTGAATAAAAGTATTTGGAATTGTAATTGTATTCTTACATCTGTTGCAATGAACTCCTCAATATCATCGATGCTCTTGACCGTGATTTCACCCTGACTGATCATCGGGTAGTCATATGGGTTGGTGGTGATCAGAAGAGCCTCTGCCAAATGAAAAAAAACACAGGTTAACAATAATTCAATACTTTCAAGTGGGCCATTTTCTTTTTGATATTATCATTATCCACATTTGTCTCATTATCCTAATTTACCCAGCAGCTCTGGTTTGTGTCCAGTCATCAGTTGATAGAAGATATGGTAGCTCCTCTCAGCCGACAGCTGGAAAGTGACACGGGACTTCTCCAGGAGATCTAAGAGAAGTTAATTTTAAGTGTGGTAATATTTTAGCTATATTGTTATTATTTTCCTGCTTCGTACATATTAACTTGTATTTGCCATAGTTTGAACTTACATGTTTCAATATCAGCGGAGGCAAGCTTTCCACTGGAGGCAAAGTGGATCCTAATGAATTTACCCTAAAACGTATAATACATTTGCAGTATATATATTTTTAATTCAACAACAGCAGAAGCTTTTTGATTTAGTAAATGTGGAAAACATATTGAGTGATTTAAACAAAACGAAAAGACGGTTTGGTTTACTTACAAAACGAGATGAGTTGTCATTCCTCACAGTTTTGGCATTACCGTAGGCCTCCAGCAGAGGGTTGGCTGCAACAATTTGGTCCTCAAGAGAGCCCTTACAAAAGATCATTTTAAATAATGTATTCATTAATTTCCCCCATTCAGTTATTATCTACAGTATAGCAGGTATCTTATTTACTTGTATTTTGCCTGCTGTTGCTTGTTCAGCCTTTTTGGAACTAATAGCTGCAATTGTTGCAAAGTACTGGATGACACGCTTGGTGTTGACAGTCTTTCCTGCTCCGGATTCTCCACTGCGTTAGACGAAACAAAAATAACATTTTGACCGTATTTTCTATAAATAAAAATTGTATCTGACATTTGCTATACTCACGTAATCAGGACCGACTGATTCTCACGATCTGTCATATGAATATAATTGACACACTTTCACTCACCATTCTTTCACTGTTGTCAACATATATCGGTAGTTCCTTAAAGTAAAGCCACTTGGCATCTTACCTGTGAGCATGAACTGATAGGCATTGTCAGAGATGGAGAAGATATGAGGTGGAGCCTCAATCCTCTTCTTGCCTCTGTATGCTCCGACACATGTAGCGTCGTACACAGGAAGCCACTTGTAGGGGTTCACCACAACGCAGAACAGGCCAGAGTAGGTCTGAAACAGCACAGATGAGAAGTTAGCAGTGCAAATACATATGATGATAAAATACTAATTGCGATCAAATGAAAACTCACGTAGATCATCCATGATGCATAACGCTCTTTGAGGTTATACAATACACATGGTTCGTTGAGGTGGGTCATCATGGCCATGTCCTCAATTTTATCGAACTTAGGAGGGTTTCTGGGGTGGATCTCATCCTCTTTCGCAGTGACAGTCTAAATAATGCTACAGGATTAGTCTTCATATATATCAATATCTCACTACTATATCAAAATTGTCTTGCATTAATGGGAACTGGAAAATTGTTAGTAGATTTAATACAATCAGTTGCCTACCTTTCCACCGTCAATTTCAACCGTGGCTTTTCCACCCTCCCTCTTTGTGAGTTTACCCTTCAGGTACATCTCAGCTGGATCAACCACAAAGTAGGCACTTTTGGCATCAAAGGGAGCCGTCTGAGCCTCAATCCTCTCTTTCTCTGGCTTCCTGAGGTAAATGGCTGCAGCGCCATACTGCTCCATCTCTGCATCGGTGCTCATGGTGGCACTTTAGTGGAGACTGCAAAAGTAATAAAATAGCAGTGACTGTTTGATTTAGCCTCCAGATGAATGAAACGTTACTGAATTTAATGTATGCATGCTGTTTTACCTCTATCTCGTTCAAAATAATGAATCAGGTATTGTGTCCAATAGAGTCTCGCGATGCTGTAAAAAATTTAGTGCAACACTTTCAATTATTTTATACATTCAGTCCAGAATCAAGTAACTAATGAGACTCATTAAGAGTGAGGTAGTTGTAGTGCATGCATTTAACTCTTAGTTATTAACTGCATTCAGCCGAATCTTTCACATATAATGATGTAAAATAAATTTTTGATTTATATGGTATCACAAAGAAGAACATTTAACCAGGATGTATAGATCTGAAATGACCTCAAACTAATTATCAATTTATTAACTGATGAGTCGACAACTGAAACCCACATCCATACACTCACCTGTGTCGGAAGCCTATCAGTTCCTGCTGTAGTGCAGGGTTGTCACTTTTATAGAGAGTTGGAGTGCCTGGTCAGCAGGAGTCGCTCGCTCAAGTTTGGTCATGGCCCCTTTTCGTCCTGTTGCCTATTTGGTGACTGGGCCATTTGTCGTTAGAATTTGAAAAATGTAGTGTGAAGTTACACCATCTGCTTTAACGGTACCGACCCCTTGTGAAAGTCCAACATTACATTTTCTACAATGGACTCATACAGTTCAAATATATTTTGAAAACAATTCTGAAAAAAAAAAAAAAATATATATATATATATATATATATATATATATATATATATATATTAAAATATTCTGTGATCACAGTGAAAAATATATAGTCAAAAAGACCTACTGTTTGGTTAAAACACAAGTATAGCATAAAATGCTTATTTTCTAAAAAGTGACTTTGCTGCTACTCTCACTCTCACTTTTAATCACTGATGTCTATGGGATGTGCATAAAAGGCATATATTAAAGTATAAACAAGTTAATTTCCCCCAAAGGTGACAAATGAACACCAAAAATGATGACGAAAATAATATATACTACACAGAAATAATACCTTATGTATGTATGTATTGTGAGCATGTAGTTTAATTATTTCACGAGAAAGATATAAACTCATTACTCCCCATGACAGTTATTGAGGTACAAATGTGCTGTAGCTCAGGATGAAGGATCACAGTTACCACTTAGTGCAGGCATGAAAGTGATATCACTGCTAAAGTCCATTGACATCGTTCATGAAATAGCCAGAATGTTGTTTGTGTAAGCTTCCAATAAATGTAGTTCTTGATTTAAAAGGACATTGCAACTTGTCATTAACGTCAATCGTCTTTAAACTGGGATAGCTTGAAGGAGAAGACAGATTGTGGCTGGAAGACTCATCTGAATTCCTCTGGTGTTAAGTTGCAGGACACTTGCATGTTTTAAATCTTTGTAATGAAAGGAAGCCACTCCCACCGTCCCTGAAGATTTCATTGGCCTCTTTCGTAAAAACTATTTTCTACCTCTGACTGAAATGTATCTGCAGCACTTAGTAATGAATTACGGCTGAATTCTAAATCTATTTTTAACCAACATTTTTCTGTGCTTGTAACACCAGTATGCTAGTTTTAAAGTATATTATAGTTAGTCTTAAATATTATAATAATCTCTTCATCTGTTGTGCACCATTTGTAAATGAGCAAATAAGTACACTTATTAGCCAATTCTCCATCATGTCTCCATACCGCCTTGCTTTGTGTTTAATTTTGGAAACACAGCCAGACATAAATGGTCTTCAGTTACCTGTATGCCAGGCATCATATTCCTGCAATAAAACATGCTCAGTCGGCAGCTATGTGAGTCCCTAAATGGATAAGTAAACACTTGGCAACTCATTTGAGATCAGGCCCAAAATAAGTTCCACACAAGCCAAATGAACTTAATCCATTTGCTGTACATGATACCGTAAGTCGCTGACATCTGTTAATGCTGCATGATGCATGTGTCACTGCAGTCTTTCAGTCAAAGTGGTTGTTGCTTCACTTTGGCAAACTTTCTGAGCCCTTATATAAGTAAAGATTAGGAGGACCTCCAATAGGCTTTATGCATGTGCCTGCAGGGCATTGGCCCCTACTTTTTTCATGTAGGTATTTTGTCGCTGTAGATACAACCACAATGGGACTTTACTGCAATTGGAGTATGTTTTTTGTACATGTAAAACTAATCACAAAAGTAGGAAGTAAGTTTTAGTGTTGTTTTTCTTTCATTTTCATTTTGGATTCTTTGTGAATTTAATAAGTATGTCTTTCAATCAAGTCCTGAATTCAAGTGTTTATACTGGGCTGCTTTGTGAAGTCAACAACTGATGTTGATAGTCCGTTGTAAGACTACTTGCTCAACGGGGTGAAACAACCCTCTCATTGTAACTTTTCATCAATCCATTCGTATTTAACATCACTTATTCTCATTCAGGATCGCTGATGTTATAGTAAGATCAAAGTCACCAGAAACAAATACAAAGGTACAAGATGGTGATAATAAATACATTCTTTATTGATGATCCCTTCATCACTTGCATCATATTTTATGTATGCTGTTGAAAGGCATCTTCATGGTACTCTTACTCAGCAGAGTCACTCTAAGAAAAGTAAAGAAGAAAAGAATCAATCAGTCGGAAGACCTGATTTAAAAAAACAAGAATGCACAGACATTGCTTTTTGTATCATTGCAATTGCCGAAATGTTACCTTTCCAATATCACGGCTCTTGGCCCTCAGCTTGTTGACCTGGGACTCTGCAATGTCAGCACGTTCCTGAGCCTCTTCCATTTCATGCTGGACCTTTCTGAACCTTGACATGTGAGTGTTGGCCTGCTCCTCCTGTGGTTTAAAAGGGCAGTATTCACACAGTTACAGTAGTTATGTCATTAAGTCATCGTGGAGATGATAAGATTCATACAAATCAACTTACAGCCTCCTCAGCTTGTCTCTTGTAAGCCTTGACCTTCAGCTGCAGTTTGTCCACCAGATCCTGAAGCCTGGTGCTGTTCTTCTTGTCCTCCTCAGTCTATAGATAAAAGATTACATCATCAGCAATGAAAGACATTCATGAGCTACAAATTTAGTTGTTATTGAGCTAGCTATTACCTGGTAAGTCAGCTCCTTTACTCTCCTCTCATATTTGCGGACTCCTTTAATAGCATCAGCCCCACGTCTCTGTTCGGCGTCAACCTCTGATTCGAGCTCACGCACCTATAGGACACATGATGTAGTGCATCTCTATTTTACTCTCAAGAGAACGTAACAATTCCTTTTTTACATTGAAAGTATATCCTGAACTGAATGCATTCCTAGTTATAGTTCATACCCTCGACTCCAGTTTCTGGAGTTGCTTCTTGCCACCCTTCATGGCGAGGCTCTCAGCCTCATCCAGACGGTGCTGCAGGTCCTTGACAGTGACCTCCAGGTTTTTCTTCATCCTCTCCAGGTGAGCACTGGTGTCTTGCTCTTTCTTCAGCTCCTCGGCCATCATGGCAGCCTGAAATTTTCCATTTAACTCAAATTTAATTATTCCTCACTAAGTGCAAACCTCTGCAACAGAATCCCGGTTGTATCGCGCTCCGCAATGAAATAAATGTTTTGTTTTTTTCAACTTTAGAAATGCGATTAATTTAATAAAATATGCAATTTTGTGTAAAGCATAAATGTTGATAAATCTGGGTCAGTGTTGCCACTTTGGCAATCTAACAAGGCCAGTATTAGAGATCTACCTCATAATGTTTTTTTGACTGAACGTGTTACCCATATTTTAAATGTGGATATTATGTTTTTAGGCGTGCCATAAAAACACACTACAAAAAATAGGTATAAAATTGCTATCAAGCTGGCACCGATGACAACTCACATCAGTGATAGCCTTTTTGGCCTTCTCCTCAGCATTTCGTGCTTCCTGAACAGCATCTTCAACTTCACCTTGAACCTGGACAAAGTCAGACTCCAGCTTCTTCTTGGTGTTGATAAGGCTGGTGTTCTGAATGTGAAAAAGACATGTATTAGATCTTTTTTGTATCCCAAAGTGTCTAACTATATGCTTGTTTGAAAAACACGTAAGTATAAATTACTGATCATGAACCTGGGAGTGAAGCAGTCCAACACGCTCACTTGCGTCAACCAGCTCCTGCTCGGCCACTTTGCGTGCTCTGTCAGTCTGCTCCAAAGCGGCTCTCAGCTCCTCAATTTCAGCCAGCATCAGACCATTTCTGCGTTCTACCATGACAACCTGTTCCTTCATGTCTTCCTGTCCTCTGATAGCCTCGTCAAGGTGCAATTGGGCATCCTGACAAAAAAACAAATAATCATTTTCTGTGTGCTATCAGAATTTCTGACGCAATGATAAGAATCTCACCTTGAGTTGTCCCTGGACATTCCTCAGTTGTTTCTGGGCTTCAGCAGCCTGTCTGTTGGCATGGCTCAGCTGAATCTCCATCTCGTTCAGGTCTCCCTCCATCTTCTTCTTAACTCTCAGGGCGTCATTCCTGCTCCTGACCTCGGCATCAAGAGTGCTCTGCATGGAGTCAATCACTCTCTGGCTGTTCCTCTTGATCTGCTCCATCTCCTCGTCCTTCTCGGCCAGCTTCCTGTCAACCTCGCCCTTGACCTGGTTGAGCTCGAGCTGAACACGGATAATCTTGGCTTCCTCATGCTCCAGTGTGCCCTAAAGGGAATGGTTCACATGGTGCCTTTGGTTACCCAAGTTACATGTTATCTATCCCATCTACTTGTCACAACCACATAAAATCAAGAGATTTGAGACACTCAAACATTGTTTTACCTCTGCCTCCTCCAGTGCTGACTGAATTTCAGACTTCTCACCCTCAACAGTCTTCTTGGCCTTTTCCAGCTCATGGATGCTCTTTCCACTCTCACCAATCTGTTCAGTCAAGTCGGAGATCTCCTCTATATAATAGTAAACATAATAAATGAATGGCAAATCATGTTATACAATTTTTCTTTGCAATAACAAAATAAATCCCATTAACTCCAGCTGAAGATGCTGTCAAAGGTAAAATATATTACAAAATATATATATGTTCTAGTGAAATGATTTTTTTAAATTCATATGAGGTTCATCCACTTTAAGTAGGAATAGCTCACGCTGAAGATTCTTGTTCTCCCTCTTCATGGTCTCCAGCTGATCCAGAGCTTCCTCATATGAGTTCTTCATCTTGAACATTTCAGTGCTAAGAGTACGAGCTTCCTTCTGGGATCCTTCCAGCTCTGCCTGGCCCTCCTCAAACTTCTGCTTCCATTCTGCCAGGACCTGAACATTTGGAGATATTTAGCAATGAAGTTATATGAAGTACTGCATTTCACTCAGTTCATTGAATTTAATTGCAAGTTTACCTTATCAAAGTTCCTCTGCTTCTTGTCAAGGTTGGCAGCCAGGGCATTAGCTCTCTCCACATCAATCATCAGGTCTTCCACCTCAGCCTGGAGCCTCTGCTTGGTCTTCTCCAAAGAAGCACACTTGGAGTTCACAGCTTCAATGGACTCCTCAGCTTCCTGGAGACGCTGAGCAAGCTTTTTCCTGTGATGGGCAATCATTTTTTTTGTTTTAATTGTTGTGCAGAAATTAGCTACTCTGAACACACAAATAGAATGTAGAGAGGTGTCTTAATTACTTACTTGGCCTCTTCCAGCTCTTCGGTGCGCTGGATAGCATCAGTCTCATACTTAGATCTCCACTGTGCCACCTCACTGTTGGCCTTGGACATTCCTCGCTGCAGCTCAGCTTTAGCCTCCTGCTCCTCTTCATATTGCTCTCTGAGCAGATCGCAGTCATGGCGGGAAGACTGAACAGCATGAGCCAGAGCATTCTTGGCCTGGTAAGCAAAGGAATAAAGTATTTGTTAGTTTTCTGTACAAATATTTTTCTTGGTTCATGCAATTATGGTCAAATCAGCTCAAACGTAGATGGCTATGAAGTACTGTATCGTAAAATATCAGGAGATTCATTCACACTATACCTTCACTTCCTCCTCAACAAGTCGTTTGAGTTCCTCAATCTGCTGAGTATAGGCCTGCTTGCCCCTGGTCAGCTGGGAAACCAGAGATTCTTTCTCCTCAATCTGGCGTGAATACTCACCTAAGAGGCAAAGTAACAATGGGTTCAAGGAAAAATGAAGGCCCAATGAAGATAATATTTTTTGGCTGACTTACCGTTTTCAGTTTGGAGCCTTGCCCTCTGTGCATTCATGTCATTCAGCTGACGGACATTCTCATCATATTTGGTCTTGAGCTCTGACAGCTGGTCTTCCAGACTTCTGGCCATTTTCTCCAAGTTACTCTATCATGAAAAAAAACAAACACATTGGGTTCTCCATATTTATTATATGGTAGCTGGAATTCAGATAAAAATATTTTGCGCTCATGAAATATTCTTGCCTTGGCTTTAGCAACAGACTCCATGTTGCTGGAGAGGTCATCAATCTCCATCTTGTACTCGCTCTTCTCCTTCTCCAGCTTTTGCTTGACACGCTGGAGGTTGTCGATTTGCTCGCCCAGCTCTGCAACGCTGTCAGCCTGCTTCTTGCGGAGAGCGGCAGCCGTAGCCTCATGCTGCAGGGTGGACTCTTCGAGATCACGACGCAGTTTCTGGAACTCAGCCTCACGCTTCTTGTTCATCTCAATCTGAGCAGATGTTGCTCCACCAGCTTCCTCAAGCCTCTCGCTGATCTCCTCCAGTTCCCTGGAAAGGTCCGCCCTCTGCTTTTCCACCTTGGCTCGGGCAGCCCTCTCAGCCTCAATCTCCTCTTCCAGCTCTTCAATACGAGCCTAAATTTCATGATTGTATGAACAAATCAGTGTATTACCAAAAACACAATAAGGCTTTCATATGTCAACTCATAAAAAAAAAAAAAACAACGTACCTGGAGTTCCTTGATCTTCTTCTGGAGCTGAGCACCAAGACACTGTTCATCCTCAATCTTGCTGAGTAGCTGGCTGGTCTCAAAGTCTTTCCTTTGAGAAGAAAAGAAAAATGTGTGTCATTTTATTTCTATTTGCAGCAGGAACCTCTTAAAAGGTTACCATTTGATTATTTCTCTTACTTCTTGAGTTTTTCATCTGATTGTTGTTTATCATTCTCCAGATCCATTACGGATTCCTGGGCCAGTTTCAGATCTCCTTCAAGCTTCCTCTTGGCTCTCTCAAGGTCCATGCGCAGCTTCTTCTCTTGCTCAAGTGAGCCCTCAAGCTGTTATTATGGTAATTTTGCAGTGTAAATAAGTAATGATCTTTAAAAAGATATACTTCCAAATTCCACCCGAATCCTTAATGTCAACGTAACGGCGTGCTTACATCATCCACTTGCTGTTCCAGCTTGGTCTTGGCCTTGGTCAGAGTGTTGACTTTGTCTTCCTCTGCCTGAAGATCATCCAGTGTTTGCTGGTGGGCCTCTTGGAGGGCTTTCTTCTCCTTTGTTAACTTGGCAATAGACTCATCTTGAGATGCCAACTCCTCTGTCAGGTTTTTCACCTGAAATAAAATTGTGATTTGTTAGTTAAGTATATAGGGTATGTACTTTATTTATTTCATAAATTAATTTGTAATTTCTGTGTAAATATGATAAAAAATAGACACCTTGTTTTCAGTGGCATGTTTCTCCTTCTCCACTTTAGCCAATGTGAGTTCCAAGTCATCAATATCTTTCTTCAGCTCAGAGCATTCGTCCTCCAGCTTCCTCTTCTTAGCTGTAAGCTCAGCGTTGATTTCTTCTTCATCTTCCAGTCTCTCAGTCGTCTCTTTGACTTTAGCCTCAAGCTGGATTTTGCTTTTAATGAGCCCCTCACACCTTTCCTCAGCATCTGAAAGGTTCTCACCCTCCTACATGCAAATTAAGAATTTATCCAATTATTGGCTTAATCACATTTTACATTTGGATATAATAGGTAGTTTGCCCAGACACCTGTCATTTAGAACAGGTCTATGCACAGCTTGTACTTTACTTTTTATTTACCGAAGCTATTTGCAGTTGCAGGTCATTCTTTTCCTGCAGCAGGGAAACCATCTTCTCCTCCAGTTCTTTCTTTTTGCCCAGAGCAGTAGCCAGGTCCGATTGCATCTTCTCATAGTTCTCCTTCATTTGCTGCAACTCTTTCTCTGTCTCAGCACTCTTCAGGAGAGGTTTGATCTTGAAGTACAGCTTCAGCCATGGCCAGTTTTTCACGTTCATGAAGGAACGGAGATTGTACTGGATGCTGAAGATAGATTCTCTGGGGGTGGGGGGGAGGTACACATTGACATTTTATTGCAATATACCTTCTTTGGGACTGCTGTTGGTTAGATGCACAGTAAATAAGAATACCTGCATGATAAGCAGCTTAGACTTACCTCCTCTCCATCATCTTAACAAACTCTTTCCTCATCACATATCCTCTGCAGAGAGCCTGAGTCATGGTCACCAATGTAGCCAGTTTCTCATCTCTCATCTCTTCCAGGGTACCCAGCAGACCAGCTTTGAAGAACACCTAGGTCAGCAATTGAAGTAAATGAGCTATTAGCAAATATGTATGCCACAAAATATATACATGTAATCTCTATTTGTACTCTGGAAAGGCACCTTTGTGTGGCCAAATTTGTACTGAGTGTGATCCACATCAATGGAGCCCAGAAGTTTCTCTGCTGCCTTCTTGTTGTCAATGAACTGACCCTCAGGGATGACACTGGCATTCAATACTTTGTATCTGTGAGATAGGAAGCATTATGTTGTTACTTTGCATATTATCTTGCCACACCCTCATTAGAGCTCCAGTAAAATTTGGAGTTTATTTTCACCTCTGCTTGAAATCACCATAGAGAATTCTGCTGGGGAAGCCCTTTCTGCAGATTCTGATGCCCTCCAGCACTCCGTTACACCTCAGCTGGTGGATAACCAAGAAGTTCTCCATAAGACCTGAATGCAAATGTCTTTAGTCAATTCTATTTTTTATTTTTTCCACAGCGACGGTTAAGGAAAATTGCTCATTCAGTAAAACATCTAACCTGGGGTTTTTGATTCGTTGGGAATCAGGCAACGCACAAAGTGAGGATGAGTGCTCCTCAAGTTGGTCATCAGCTTGCCCAAGTTCTCCTGTGAGATGAAACATGACCGTTTTTATAAAGGTCAACTTGAAATCATGGTGACATAAGATGTTATGGTAATTTCATTTTACCCTGAAGAGAGCAGAGACAGTCTGGAAAGAACCACCCTTCTTCTTTCCTCCCTTCTTTGCACCAGAATCTGTTTTTCAAAACATGTAATTGTGTTACTGTCAATAAGATACCTACACTTCATGCATTTCAACAATTTTTTTAAGCAAGACATACCAATATTATACACATTCAATGTCAGTGTAATTGCCGATTGTCAGCAACTACTTGAGCTTCATACCTTCTTTTGCATTATGGGTGGCATACAGCATAGCCAGCAGTTTGTTGGAAGACTTCTGATAGAGCTGGACAACGGAGTCATTCAGTGGGTCCTTGTTCTTGTCCAACCAGCCATTGATATTGTAGTCCACAGTACCAGCATAGTGGACCAATGAGAAGTGGGCCTCGGCCTTGCCCTTTGCGGGCTTTGGCTTTTCAAAGGCCTTGGTCTTGCCAAGATGCTGATCATGCAGCTTGTTCTTGAAGGTTGTGTCAGAGGCCTTGGGGAACATGCACTCCTCTTCAAGGATGGAGAAGATGCCCATTGGCTGAAGTAAATTGACAAAAAAGAAAGTGTCAGAAACTAACAAAGACTTTTTAAATCAAATTGAATCTTGCCTGAGAGATTGGGCTCACCTTCTCAATAAGCTCAATGCAAGCAGCCAAGTCCATACCGAAGTCAATGAATTCCCAATCAATGCCTTCTTTCTTGTATTCCTCTTGCTCCAGGACAAACATGTGGTGGTTGAAGAACTGTTGCAGTTTCTCATTGGTAAAGTTGATGCACAGTTGTTCCAAGCTGTTGAACTACAGTACACAGATATACAGCATAATTAATCCAGTGATGTGTTTGTGATTGTGTGTGTGTGTGCTGATTTGAAAGTTCTGTCACTCACATCGAAGATCTCAAATCCAGCGATATCCAACACCCCAATGAAGAACTGTCTTGGTTGCTTTGTGTCCAACATCTCATTGATGCGGATGACCATCCACAAGAACATTTTCTCATAGATGGACTTGCACAGAGCTGACACAGCATTGTTGACCTAGAAACACAATTTCGTATAAAATTTTATAGAGTTTGCATGCTTATTTGAAATGTTAATATGAATGGATTTTGATTTTGAACAAATTTTCTTCTGACCTGTGGGACGGTCTGGCCTTTGGTCACCATCTCGTTACCAACCTTGACTCTGGGGTAGCACAGTGATTTCAGCATATCAGCTGAGTTCAGGCCAGTGAGGTAGGCGATTTTATCAGCCACTGATTAAAAGACAATTATTTGCAATTTGCTTAAAATTTAGATACGCATATTAAAACCCTTGATACAGTTATTTTAAAGATATTATTACGAGACATACCCTCATTGCCATCAGGCTCAGCCTGCTCCTCACGCTGCTTCTGCTTGAATTTCATGTTGCCATGATGCAACACAGCACCAGTCAACTTGTAGATGCCAAGTTTCTCTTCTGCAGTGAATCCCAGGATGTCAATCGCGGTCTATAACGTACATTAGCCATTGATATTTGGTTTGAATTATTCTTTCCAGTTCTAATGATAGAACAAGCTTGAATAAAAGTATTTGGAATTGTAATTGTATTCTTACATCTGTTGCAATGAACTCCTCAATATCATCGATGCTCTTGACCGTGATTTCACCCTGACTGACCATCGGGTAGTCATATGGGTTGGTGGTGATCAGAAGAGCCTCTGGGATAAAGTGGAGGCAACACATAAATATTTTTTTATATTTTTCTGATGTTTTTATTTTACTTGTTAAGACATACCTAGCAGCTCGGGCTTGTGTCCAGTCATCAGCTGATAGAAGATATGGTAGCTCCTCTCCGCAGACAACTGGAAGGTGACACGGGACTTCTCCAGCAGATCTGTCAATTTTTTTTTTTTTTAAAAACATATAAGTATTCATATGGGACCAACATTTAATGTGTGTGTGTAATTCTTGTGGTTACTGAAAACTCACAAGTTTCAATATCAGCTGAGGCCAGCTTGCCACTAGTGCCAAAGTGGATTCTGATGAATTTACCCTAAATGTAGTACCAGTAACATGTTACTTTGGTTTGTTTGTAGTAAATATGCAAGAGTTAAAAAAGAGTGTTACAATTCGATGACTTACAAAACGAGAGGAGTTGTCGTTCCTCACAGTCTTGGCATTACCGTAGGCCTCCAGCAGGGGGTTGGCTGCGATGATTTGATCTTCAAGGGAACCCTACAGGGCATAATTATGCTGTCAGCAAAGATTTTATTTTAGGAGACTATCTAATTAGGCTCCTCCAAGAGATGGACATATGTTCTTTCGTAATGTAGCTTTTTGTAGCCATTTTTACAACATTACTATTGTTGACACTGAGACATTTTAGACCTTAAATGCCAAGATTCAGACATATGCAGGAAGTGGGTATCTGTGAAGGACAATTTGGATCGGGTCTATGTTCTTTTCAGTGCAATTCTAGTTTTACCTGGATCTTCCCAGCCTCAGGCTTCTTGGCTCCAGCAACAGCAATTGTTGCAAAGTACTGGATGACACGCTTGGTGTTGACAGTCTTTCCGGCACCGGATTCTCCACTGGAGAAGAAAATATTTCAGTGGAGTTTCTCCAATTATCATATAAAGTTGTTGTTGTTATTGCTTACGTGATGAGGATAGACTGGTTCTCACGGTCTAAAATAAAAGAAGTAATCAAAAATGATATCTACTAATTGTAGTTTTTACAATGTCTTGATTCCGGGACATTAACAAAAATATATTACCAGTGAGCATGAACTGATAGGCATTGTCAGAGATGGAGAAGATGTGGGGTGGCGCTTCAATCCTCTTCTTGCCTCTGTAGGCATCAACAACCTTAGCGTCGTACACAGGAAGCCACTTGTAGGGGTTCACCACGACGCAGAACAGGCCGGAGTAGGTCTGGAAAGAGATCGCATTGCTCTCATAAAGCCCGCTGACTGTGTGACAAATCCATTACTTCAGTAAAATTACTGGCATAGACTCACGTAGATCATCCACGATGCAAAACGCTCTTTGAGGTTATACAACACGGCGGGCTCATTGAGGTGGGTCATCATGGCCATGTCCTCAATTTTATCGTACTTGGGAGGGTTCATGGCATGAATTTCATCTTCTTTGACGGTGACTGTCTGTATAGAAGATGCAGTAAGAAAGAAAGGAGGAATTATAGTATTCTATGGCATTGACTCTGACTCTATAAATGATGTAATACAGTACTGCAATAGTTAGATTTTTTTTGTAATTCACTTACCTTTCCAGCAACTCCAAGAACCTCAACTGTAGCTTTGCCACCCTCTTTCTTGATGAGTTTACCCTTGAGGTACATTTCATCAGGAACAGTCACAAAGAATGCCGTTTTGGCATCAAATGGTGTATTCTGAGCCTCGATCCTCTCCTTCTCTGGCTTGCGGAGGTAAATGGACGCAGGCCCATAGGAGTCCATGTCTTTGTCCCCCATGATGGCACCTTATTTGGGACTGAAAAAAAAGGACAAAACATTAGTTTAGACATCTTAATTCTAATGAACAAGACAGTCTTTCAAATAATAATAATGGTGATGTGTCTGACATTCTGACATCATACCTTACTTAAAGAAGAAGGGTGGGGCACAGTATTTTGGTGGTGGCCTGAAAATTGCGATAAAATCATAAAATGATCACGGTTATATATATTTTTTAAAAACTAGGGTTTTCATATAGAAGTTAAAATTTGGAAGATGAATTAAATAATACATGTAAAGAACTGATAATTTTAGTGTATGTTTTGACTTTCATAAACAGTTATTTATAGAATTAGCCATACTAGTAACAAGCCTTACTACTGGATTAAATTCAATTTAAGCATTGTTCAAATCACTACATCTTAAGGTTTAACTTGGATTGTATGAAATAATTCCTTAGAAAAGGCATTGAAAAGTATTAGGATAGATAAACAATTTAAAGTCACACAGCACTAACCTGGGTGAGATGCCAGTCAGTTGTCAGTGGTTGTGAAGCGCTTGGGTTTATATAGGCGGGACATGCCAGGTCAGCAGGTGTACGCCACTCGATTTGGTCAAGTATCTCTGTCATCGTCAGAGACATCCTTTGACATTGGAGCCTTGGAAAGCTTTTTGTGTCTGAAGATGAAACTGTAAACCATTCATGTTTGCAGTAAAGCAGAGAGAAAAATAGTGGTAACACATTCAAAATTAAAAGAATGATTATCTTTTGTTGAGCATCTAAAAGTCTTCATCCTTTTTTAGATGAAAATGCCGCTGGTGTTAAGTTACAGTGCTTCACAATGATTCGAACCATTGAAATAATAAATTAAACATTTTATAGGGGCATTTTGTGTCTCGAAATGAAAAAAAAACAATTATTGTAACATTATAATTTGGTTTGGAAGTGATATGGTATGTAATACTAGTAATTATCTAGATAGAAATGCTTGACCTAAGCCAATTAAATGTTAGGTATGACAGCAATGTCTGAATGATGACTTTAAATAGATGATAGTGATGACGATGAATTAATCAACCACTCTTTAAACCCCTACTTTGTTTCAATAAATACTGGAACAGATTTTGAATCTGGCTTACTTGCAAGATATTCATCTCACATATTTACAATTTGAGCTGCCTTTACATCTTGCATAGGTGGCCAACAATTTTGAACCCATCTGGTTTTGGTGTATAGTTGCAGAACACTTGTACAACTTATCTGCCTCTAATAAAACCAAATAAGAAGACATGGAGTTCAAATGCTTATGACACCATCCCTTAGAAGGAATGGTGGAACATTTGTCAACCAGACCTATATTAAGTCCCACTCAGGTGTCAAAGATCTTCATCCTTGGAATACATTTGATTCTAAGGATGACGTTAAGATGGAAAGTCACTGTCCTTGTAAAACTATATGACTGAGACTTTAATACGCTGTAGGCTCTAAATCGGATTTGCATCTGTCTACAGATCTTAGACAAGTATGATTGTTATACATGTAAAAATAGAGCTTAAATCAACAGAATATTGGCTTATGAACAAAAACATCTTTGATTAAAATGCCATGTCCGCAGGCCATCTGCTCCATGATTTAGGAGTATCATTTTGACCTACAAAATAAAATGGCTTAGATTTCCACCCTCTAACAGTCAAGATATGGACCAAGATTATGAATTGACAAGATGCCTACAATGTACTGTGCAGCCAGCTCTTGTAATGTTTATTGAACTAATTGTTTTTGAAATATTACTCTGAAAACATTGTAGGCTACTACACTGTATTAATAGGATTTTCCAATACGATTAAGCCCGAACAACTACAGTTAAATCTTGAATGAGGTTATTTTGGCATGATTTAACACTTACATTATCAATGGTTTCAAAAGGGGGAGTTTTTTTGTCAAGTACAGTGGAGGCATAGAAAGCTATGTTTTATTTCTAGATTTGTAGTAGTAAGGCTAGCCTATGTGACAAGGAGCAGCCAGTTTTCTATGACATGCATAACTTTAAGTGCACTAGCACAGTCAAACAGATTCGAAACAAATCCGTATTAAAAGCACTTACCCTCAACTCCGATTTGATTATTATCAGAAAGGTACATATTAATTTAATAACACAGTCATTTTTGCTGTTGCAGTTTAAGGTTTGGTCCAAAAAAGGTGAACTTTGAAACATCTCTTGTTTTGGATCACATTTATTTTGCAGATGAATCAATTGAAGGGTGTGGTTTAGTGTCAACAGTGTTCCCTGAAGAGAATGTGTCCCATAAAGAGTCATTATTCTGCGTCTATTAATTGTGACAAATGACAAGTAGGAAAAAAACCCAGATGATTTATATTCAGAGGAAAAAAAGGATGTCCTATACATATACTGCAGATAGTGATACTCTTCATACTTGTATATGCGTATTGGATTACATATATGCTGAGAGCTAATACCAAAGTTTGACATATATGAACAAGTGGGTTAGGGTGTGCCTCCTCCTATCTATTTTTGGAAACTTCTGACATCCATTTATTTCTTTTTCTTGTTTTCAATTATTGTAAACATGAATTCATTCTAGAATAGTGCCAGCAATAATATTCTATGGATTTTAGCAGTTAGAGGTGACTGTCATCAGATGACATTTAACATCTGACCTGAAGCAATTTGGCCTCAGAGTTTGATTTATAGTTAACACAAGGTCAGTTTCTCTTCCTCTTTAAGTATTATATTAATGCTGATTGATTATTGGATTGTACTTCACGGCCAACATACTTTAAATCACTCATTACTCAGTCACCATCTAAATAAAAGTATGTGCAGTTATGACCAAATTCACTCTCTAATCTAAAACAAAATGTTACTTAATTGCATACTTAACTTTTTTTGTTAGACAGAAAGAATAAAATATTAAAAGGATGAATGTATGTATGGAAGTTTAACAGCATCAGACAGTATTTATATATTATATTATATTATATTATATTATATTATATTATATTATATTATATTATATTATATTATATTATATTATATTATATTATATTATATTATATTATATTATATTATATTATATTATGCGTTGTAGCCTGTAGGTATTTATAAAATAAACCATTTAAATGAAAGTTCAATAATCTTAAACCAAAAACATTAATTCACCCAATATCCGAACCGTTTATTCTCGCACTGGATTTTTAAACATACGAGCATGCAGCGGTTACATTAATCCATAGGATTTGCTTGTGCCAAATGCGGAAGTAGCACGAAAGACTGACAATTGGTCAATCTAATCTAATAGGAAAATTGGCTGAATACCATTAAGAATACTTTTAACTCAATACAATTCTGATATACAGCTACGATAAATTGTGAATTTGTGTCTGATTTGAGACATTTGGGGAAGCAATTTAACGTGTTACAACAGATGGGAAGACTTTACGGCTGCGCCGAATTCACTTGTCATTGGCTCACAGGGAAACACGTGACTGCAGTGTATCCCCGTCTGAAAAATCTCACACGCTTGGGAAAGTCAGCTAGCTAGCTAGCCTTAGCCAAAGCTAACAGTACTCATTTACATTGAGGTCGCAAATTACCGTGGTAGAGATGCCGTCGGTAAATGGAAAAGAGGATGTTATATTTGTAAGTTTTCATTTAAATACGCTATTTAACTAACTATACGAAAAACTCGCGGGTTGCTAAGAGCTAAGGCTAACGCTAGCTGGAGTGCTAGGTTTGCGATGTGTGGATGACACTGAGCAAGGATAACTTGTTATTGTTTGGAACTTTGTTGTGTGACCGCAGTTTGGATGTTGAATATATTTTGTTATTCTATTATGTTGTGTACAATTTAGCTCATCAAGAAATTGTACGTGCCAATGTATGAAAATAATCTTTGTGGTTTTACGGTTATTGAGATTCGTCAAGTGTGATTTTATTTCTTGTTGTATTAGGAGGACGATGATCTGCCGTATGAGGAGGAGATTATCAGAAATCCATATTCAGTCAAGTGTTGGATGCGTTACATCGAGTTCAAACAAAATGCGCCAAAATCCATCCTCAATATGATCTATGAACGGGCTCTGAAAGAGCTACCTGGGAGGTAAATGTGTTTTTCAGAGCTGTACAGTATTGCGTATGTTTGAGTCAAAAATCGAAGGATGTAGTAACATTAAAAAAAAAACTATGCTTTCCCACAGTTATAAACTATGGTACAATTACCTGAGGGAGAGGAGGAAACAAGTCAAAGGGAAATGTATAAACGAACCAGTGTATGAAGAAATAAATAACTGCCATGAAAGAGCACTGGTGTTCATGCACAAGGTGATAACTACGTAAAGGAGCCAAATACTCATTCATTTTATGTTTAATGAAGTTGTTTATTGACATTGTGCATCCATCTGCTTGACGCTAGATGCCCAGGATATGGATAGATTATTGCCAATTCCTGGTATTGCAGTGTAAGATCACAAGGAGTCGGCGATCATTTGACCGTGCGCTCCGAGCTCTTCCTGTTACTCAGCATCCACGCATATGGCCTCTCTATCTTCGCTTTGTCCGAAGTTTGCCCCTGCCTGAGACAGCCATACGAGTCTACCGCAGATACCTTAAGGTACTGACGAGCAAGAATTGGCAATAGCTGTTGCGGTTATTGTTGAAAAATTAAAGCAAATGATGTTTTTGCAGCTTTCTCCAGAGAATGCAGAGGATTATATTGAGTACTTGAAGTCTGTTGGCCGCTTGGATGAAGCTGCTGTACGTCTAGCGGCTGTTGTCAATGATGAAAGCTTTGTGTCCAAAGAAGGCAAATCTAACTACCAGGTAAGGGTTTCCCCATTCCCTGAAAATTTATATTTGACCCCAGCATGACAAATTTGTAATCATTATATTCATATATATTTCTTGATACAGTTGTGGCACGAGTTATGCGACCTGATTTCGCAGAACCCCGACAAGGTGACTTCTTTAAATGTTGGTGCCATCATCCGGGGTGGACTCACTCGTTTTACGGATCAGCTCGGCAAGCTTTGGTGCTCCTTAGCAGATTATTATATCAGGAGTGGCCTATTTGAAAAGGTTTGTAAACAAAGAACTGTCCAACGTGCACAACTTTGGATATTCTATACTATATTTCCTCAAAAATGACCTAAACTCTAAGTTATACTTTTTGAATAAACTAACCGCTGTCATGGGGGAACAGGCAACAAGAAACGGGCAGTGGCCACGGTAAAAGTCATTACTGCAAAACACAATACCCACAGAAGTGGCATCTTTAACCCATTAAGGCCTAAAGCGCCTGGCAAATCATGCCTCTAAAACTCAAGGGTGACTTTTGTGTCAACCCCAAAAAGCTGAAGTTTTCCTGGAAATTCAACAATATTAAAAATAATTGATAGCTCCTGAAGCAGATAGAAAAATAATTCCAAGACATTTCAGAGCTGACACCTGTGTGGTGTCCACACAAACCTAAGTTTATTATTATAAACCTTCAATACATCTTTTTTTTTTTTATAAAACGACAAACAAATGTCGCATCTGTGGGTTTATAACTCCAAATATATTTACCTTTAACACTGGAGCGTAGTTGTGATAACCTCGAGGGATCGTGTGGTAATTATTCGTTATCCATTCCGTTACAAAGCCGTCAAAATTTTCAACATCCTCATTGTCTACAAACATATTTCTTAAGAATATGTCACTGTCTACTCCTTACACTGATTTGAATTCCTCTCGCGCCGTCGTCAATCGCGTCATTTCTTTCATAACTCCCGCGAATCTGCATCAACCACAAACGCTCGAATAAAATTCCAGGACATGCTACAAGGCCCACATTACCCTCTCGTGCATATTCTGATTCATTTAATCTGCTAAGAAACCAGGAATTGGGCAAAACAAAACCAAATAACATATCTGCTCTCCCGGTTTTAAAGGGCGAAGCGTGGTCACGCTCTCCCGGCTAACAGTAGAAGCGCAGTCATGCGCTCCCGGATGGGTTAAAGCCAGCATTTATGCAGATTTTAAAGGAAAATGATCGCCAAAGAGAATTAGGTTTTTGAAAAAGACAAATGACAACATCCCCCTGCAAACGCCCCAATACGTGTAGATGATTGTTACTGCCTGCAGTTGAGTAAGGATATGAGGAAATGCAGGAAATACACATTGGAGGGTAGAACTTATCTATGTTATTTGTCTTGTAGGCCCGTGATGTGTATGAGGAGGCCGTTCTTACAGTGGTAACCGTCAGGGATTTTACACAAGTCTTTGACAGTTACGCTCAGTTTGAGGAGAGCATGATCGCAGCCAAGATGGAGACCACCTCTGAGATGGGCCAGGACAAAGAGGGTTTGTGTGGTCTTCAAAAGTGGACAACATCCTGCTCATCTGTCACATTTGTTTATTCACCTTATCCTTCACTCCCCAAGATGACATCGACATGGAACTTCGCCTCGCCCGCTTTGAGGAGCTGATAACACGGCGACCTCTTCTTCTGAACAGTGTACTGTTGCGCCAGAACCCCCACAATGTCCATGAGTGGCACAAACGTGTGAAATTGTACGAGGGCATTCCACGACAGGTGAGTTTTTGGCTTTTCGACAAATACAAAATAAAAACACTTACCGGCAAGCGGCATGGAGCAGGTGCTAACATGCAAACTAACCATTTACCAACTTGACTGACTCAATGCCCCCTTCAAGGCACAAGCCAACACACAGATACTGTTAACCCTGGCGATTCTCAAGTGGTAGGGACCGAACCCTGCCGCAAATTGAAGTACTCGCCAACCTTTTTGAAGCTGATTCAGTTACTGGTTTGGTCATTGTTTTCCAATGCAAAAGCAGATAACTTCAAATGTCTCATTTTTATTAAACACGAAAGATAATCCATCTATTTTCATGTAGTACTTAAAAAAAATAATAAGAATACTTTTTGTTTAGAGATTGAAATCAGGGTATTTGGACAATTTTAAGTTAAATGATGGCTCTGAATGATTACATAATTATTTAAATAGTTGTCAATTTCATAAACGTTTAGTTGTCGATTAATCAGTTAATTTTGACAAGTAATTACACTTCATAAAACCAGGTAATTTCTTTACATTCAATAAGTGCTATTGTTCTTCAAAAAGGATGAATGACATTTCAAGTCATTTAAACAAGGAAAATTGATTTAATATGAGTAAATTGGTCATGGAACGAACTAGTCTTGTTAAGTCGGGGTACCACTGTATACTAAAACTTTAAAACTTAACATTGTGTCTAATGCATTATGTACCTTCCCTCCACCCTACAGATCATCAACACATACACAGAGGCAGTGCAGACTGTTGATCCCATAAAAGCTACGGGGAAGCCTCACACGCTCTGGGTCACCTTTGCTAAATTTTATGAGGAAAATGAGCAGCTGGATGATGTAAGTACACACAGCCTAAATGATGCTCAATGGACAAGCTGCAAGAGCAATCAATACTTTGAAAGCTTTGTGTCGTTTAGGCCAGGACCATCTTTGAGAAGGCCACCAAAGTGAACTACAAGCAGGTTGATGACCTGGCTACAGTGTGGTGCGAATATGGAGAAATGGAACTCCGGCATGAAAACTATGAGCAGGCACTGAGGATACTGAGGGTGAGACATGCCTTTTTATTTCTGGGTCATAGAAGTCAAATATTTAAGGTCACAGCAAGTCAATAACACAGTGTTCCCCGACCCCCAGTAGTATGTTGTAGTTTATCAACTGCGGCCTCGTCACATTACAGATTTTCTTTTCTTTTTTTAAAATTATTTATATATACACACACACCTCTGTATATTATGTAGTCAATATGAATCACCATTTACTGTTTTTATACTCTATTTATTTGATGACTTAAGAAAGCTACAGCCATCCCATCCAAGAAGGCTGAGTACTTTGATGCCTCTGAGCCAGTCCAAAACAGAGTCTACAAGTCTTTGAAGGTTTGGTCCATGCTGGCAGACTTGGAAGAGAGTCTCGGCACATTTCAGGTATGTATCTGCTTGTACTTTTGCTTTTTGTTCATTAATGCATCCAGTAAATTGCCACTAGTTATGTGTTTATGTGAACTGTAAACATGTATCCTTATTCTTCTCTCCCTCCAGTCTACAAAAGCTGTGTATGACCGCATTATTGACTTGCGCATCGCCACGCCGCAGATCGTCATCAACTACGCCATGTTCCTTGAAGAGCACAAATACTTTGAGGAGAGCTTCAAAGTAATAACATGGCAATGTATATGTTGTATACCTTTTGTTGACTAAACAATATACTAATGGTCCCTGTTGAATGCATTGCCCAGGCATATGAGCGTGGCATCGCTCTCTTCAAGTGGCCAAACGTTTATGACATCTGGAACACTTACCTCACCAAGTTCATTGACCGATACGGAGGCAAAAAGCTGGAGCGAGCTAGGGATCTATTTGAGCAAGCTATCGATGGCTGCCCCGCTAAATTTGCCAAGAGTGAGTAGCTTTTTGAAAATCAGCACTTATCATCCACATTGTTAGATCTAACATGATTCACACCCTGCACGTCGTTCCAGCCATCTATCTGCTGTACGCCAAGCTGGAGGAGGAGTACGGACTGGCACGTCACGCCATGGCTGTTTATGAAAGAGCAACGCAGGCGGTAGAAAACGAGGAGAGACATCAAATGTTCAATATCTACATCAAGAGAGCCGCTGAAATATATGGTGTCACGTACACCAGGGCCATCTACCAGAAGGCTATTGAGGTACTTTTAGCTGTTGTTTTGACTCTCACCAGCTGTCATGACTACCAGGCATGCACTGGTACATCTTTTTTCAGAAGTAGAATGAATACTTAGATTTCAGTTCTCACTGATTCTGACTACGATACTTTACAACCCCTTTATGTCTTGTAATTGTGAGGAAAATGTTTCATTTTAACATCCAATTGCATATTTCACTCATCTGGTGTCTGAGTCTGAACACTAGGGGGCTCTATTTCTGCATTCCTCACAATTCTGCTAGGCTATCAAATAAAATACCATAAAACAAAATCAATCATTACAATTGTATGATTGTATAGTGTAGGCATGGGCTGATTTATATTCTGATGGTATGACAACTGTGGGCAAACATTGCAGTGTCACGGTCTTAAAATTACTAAAATATCCTTTAAAAAAATAATACAGTAAATAAAAAAATGTTGGGGGCATTGTGCATAATCTATTTAATTTTTTAACAAATACTATATATATATATATATATATATATATATATATATATATATATATATATATATATATATATATACAGTATATATATATACATGGTACATTAAGAAACATTTGACCATTTTAAGTTTAAATAAATAAATGTTGACACATTCGTGGCTGCGCTGAACTGCCAGCCAGCATTAATTGCACAACAAAACTGATACAGAGATGGCACACAGATTACGGTGTAGGCTCATAAAAATTGACGAAAACTTTTGTCACACAAAAGCGAGCATGGAGAGAATGTGAACACCTGCTGTATTAATCAACTACTGTATTCCGGACCATCAATAAAACACACAAAACTCTTTTGCCAGTTGATGCCCGATGTTTGAGCGGAGTTTATCAACCCTTTGGGAAAAATTTTATGATTCCAATACCTACAGACATGCAATATCGGTCGGTGCATCCTCCTTAATAAGTATAATGCTTTTGTACTTTCTTTAAGTGGCTACATTTCCCCCCCTTATTTCTTCAGGTACTCCCTGATGAGCATTCCAGGGACATGTGTTTACGATTCGCTGATATGGAGAGCAAACTGGGTGAAATTGATCGGGCCAGAGCCATCTATTCTTACTGCTCTCAGATCTGCGATCCCAGGGTAGGTGCAACTTCCTACTGTGTCGAGTTACGAGTGTCCCATTTTCACCAAGGATTTTCACATGTATTAATTTCTTATTTTTCCTCCCTCAGGTCACAGCTGTTTTCTGGCAAACGTGGAAGGAATTTGAGATCCGCCACGGAAACGAGGACACCATTAGAGAGATGCTGCGAATCAAGCGCAGTGTCCAGGCCACATACAACACTCAGGTCAACTTCATGTCATCTCAGATGCTGAAGGCCACAACGAGCTCCACAGGCACCGGTAACATGACTGCTTCTGGTTCTTGTCCGCCTTGGGTGGATACGAGAAAGTGCTGAATTAGTAATTAATCATTAATTGAAACCACTTTTTGTGTGTGTCCAGTCTCAGATCTTGCCCCAGGTCAGTTGGGAATCGACGACATGAAGATGTTGGAGCAGAAAGCGCAACAACTTGCAGCAGAGGCAGAGCAGGATAAACCCAAGCCAAAAGAAAAGATTCTCTTTATTAGGTCTATCTTTTTTTGTATGCCGATTACAATTATCCACATTTTAACACATATTGAAGTGTACACAAAATGAACTTATTTTCTGCATGTGCAGGAGTGACACATCTCGCAGCGAGTTGGCCGAGCTGGCTAAACAAGCCAATCCCGATGAGATTGACATTGATGACGTGGATGAGGACGATGGGCAGGGGCCGGAAGGTGAGTGACACGACAGGCTTCAAATGTTGTTGTTTTTTAAACTTACTTTCATCCAAGCATGCTTATCGTTCCCCACCTTGTCTTCCCCTCTTATAGAGGTGCAGCTGGAACAGAAGAGCGTTCCCACTGCTGTCTATGGGGGCCTGAAAGATGATTGAGCAAATCTTCTCAAGAACACTCACTGACTTTTGTAACCTTTTTATCATATCATAAAATCTACATTTGTGTAAATTGTTGCATTCAGTCCTCAGTTGTGTGATGACAGCATGGTTTCCTCCCTCCATGTTTTGCCTGGAGATAGAATCATGCACTTCTTAGTAATGACCACAATGGGTCAGGCTTTCTCAAGTTTGTGGTAGAGTAATTGAGCAGGCAGGTGAATTATGTTTGAGTAAATGGGAATTATTTCATCCATTTTTTGTTGTTGTTTAAAAAGTCTAGCCTTAATCAAATAAAGGAACTTTGTACTTATTTTTTTGCATAATGTCCTGAAGAGGTAAAACAATAAAGACTGGTAATACAAAGCATTGCATGTTGGCAACATTAATGTAACGAGGTTTACCATTACATTGTACTGGTTTTCAGTGCTGGACATTCTAATATTTCCTTGAATTTATAAAATTTGTGTAACTTAAAAAAACAAAAACAAATTAATATATGATTGTCACATTCCTTAGTTGAACTTTCCATGTGGGATGGACTTTGTACTTTTCCAAAAGTACCAACAAGTAGAGAAATATTTTCACAATTAGATTAACATAGTTGAAAGGTAATCCGCTTAAAAAGTTACTGCAGTGGGATGCAAGCCGAGCAACATCATGTGATGAGGCACCCTTGGCATTTGCTTTGCGCAGATGGTGCTACTGCAAAGTGGAAACAAGGCTTCAGAACAACTACAAAGAAACTCCCAATTTTTTAATGGGTGAATTTCAGTTACACGACTTTACAATGCGTTGGGCAGCCATAAATTAGAGGTTTTCAAACTGGGGTCCCCCGGAACTTTGGAGTTTGGACAATAAATGACCATTAAAAATAAATATTTGAAAATCTACAAGAAGACATTTACTCCTCCCTGCCTATGTTTTGGGCCAATTAAAAGCACTGATATGACTAGTATTTACAATTACATGTATATATCCCTGCAAGAATATGCTGTATATATTTTTTAAATTAAACAGATCTTACATAAATCAAGCCCTATTGTTCAAGAACAAAAGGCGTAAATTTCCCCAAAATATTATAGTCATACTTCTACTTTATGTCATTGGGCCCCGCAGTGAAACGACAACACCTGTAAATCAGCGTCGACGTTCACAACCAGGAAATCCCGCCTCCGGTTCCCGTGATCTCCATTTCTATTGGTTCTTCAATTGAGTGACGTCGCCGGCGTTCACCTGGTAATCCGTCATCAGCGGCGGGGCTCGGCGGTGAACCTACTCCACCAACACACACGGAGAGCTATGCGGTTAAACAAGGGGACAAACTGCGGGACTTGTCCGCTTTAACCTCGCTCCCCGGCGCTTTGGCCCATCGCTTAGGTCGTGAGGAGCGTTCCTGGAAGGATTGGAGCCCTTTTCACCGCGACGAGGAGAACGTTAGCGGGTTCGGAAACTGCTCGGGGTTGGATATTTTCCCGATTTAATCCCTCAGCCACATCCGTATTCCCAGCCGTCATTGGGGACGAGAGTGACAATGCTTGTTTAGATCTTTTCTACGCGCTTTTAGAGGCCTTTTTTTTTTTTTTTGCTGGTAGCATTGTGTTTTTTATGAATAACCCCGTCATGGTGGACTCCGGGAAGAAGACTTTTGTAGTCCCCGATATCAAGCCATTGGATTTATACGACTGCACTAAAGCAAAAATATGCTCAAGTATCGCCTGGTTGTTGGCGAAGTCCTACGGCAGTGCAGGTAGGTTCACAGGCCCCGGCAAACATTGTCTGTCTGCTTGTAGCTTTAACGCCATCATGACCACGCTGCGTGTTTTTAATGTGGTTTTCTAGCGTGCCGAGAAACGTTTTAATGTCCCACTCAGCGGTTTTTGAGCACAAAGACTCTGTGGGTATTGACGGGACACGTTTGTTCTCATTCAATAGCTGCTTACCTTTTCGAGGGGTAAGGCGTATTTGTGTCGGAAACAACCCACCCTGTCCATTCTTTAGTCGCTTGTAGCTTTCAATCCATCAGAATCATTCTTTTAAATAGTGTGAAATCCTTTTGACGTGCCACATTGGGCGTGGATAATGTGCTGCCTCCCAGGGATGACAGGCCCTGCAACACTTGACTCTTGCAGGTCATCATTAAAGTAATCAGCAGGGGAACACAGTTACTATATAATTGCATGACCTCAGGGTTTCACTCTTTAAACACACCTATATGAAAAATACCATGTTAAGTGTCATAATAGAGTCTCTTACCATTTCTAAACCTGTAAACATCAAGTTCACAGCTCTGGACAGTAGTGAATTGCACAGAATAGTCATAGAATAAGGCTGAATTATTCTAAATATAGTTTAGCACCAATTTGTAACGCTTTTACTAAATTAAGTAATATGTTCCTGTCTCTCAGAGATGATAGCAGCTCATCAAGGGGACACAATTGCTGGTTCACTTGCATGACTCCACAGTTTCACTCAAACGTTTTTACCCCCAAGCTGCTGATTAAATGCTATGGGAAGTAGCAAACTGGGCAAAAGACTCCTAAAACAAGGCTGAAGAATATATTGGCCACTGTAACAGTTGCTCATTACAGTTCATCATATAAATAATCATAACTGGGGCTCAGCAGGGGAACATAGTTACTATTACATATAAAATAGTAGGACTCCAGGTTATCATGCAAGAAGGCGCTCATTTATTAAAAATACCGTTAGGTATTATAAATAGTCTTTTTCTGGTCCTAAATTGTAAACCTTTATTCAATGCTATGGGATGTAGTTAACTGCACTATCTGCACCAATTCACGCACATTTATTTTAAGTACAAAATTAAGAAACTGTCGCTGCCTGTCATGGCTTGACAGGCCCTGTAACACTTGAAGTCTTGCACTTCATCATCAAAATAATCATTGCAGTGGCTCAGCAAGGGTACACACAGTCACTGTTATAATTGCATGGCCCCAGGGTTTCACTCGAAAACATGCTATGTTAATATGTTGTTATTTGAATTCATTATAATGGAACGTAATAAACTGGACAATGTGAGAAAACAAGTCTCAACAATCTTAAATGGATAAGCGCTTTGCCGCTTACTGTATGCAGCATATTAGGGGGGAAAAGTTGCAGAATGCCCTTTTCTCAAATGTAAACAACGGGGGGGAAAAAATCCTGGATCCATCCTTTTATTCCCATATGCATGAAAGCACAATTACTTCTTCCTTAGACTATGCCACACATCTCTATAACATTTCAGTTAAAAAAATTGAATATTTTTCTCTTAATTCAGATCGCGAACATCGGCTTGAGAGGGTGCGAGTACTGTAGCATGTTATCTACAAAACATGGCTTGCTTACACAATTCCAGGGTCCGGATCTCCTGGCTGTAGCTACTCTGTTTGCCCTTACACGCTCACTCCCCGCCTCACTCCCTTCCTAGTCACGCCCCCTGGGTCAAAGTCACTTCCCAGTCATCCAGCGTACAGGGTTATGCTTATGCTCACTAAAAAATATTGGCTCCCGTTGTAGTTTCTTTCTTGAGTCAACTTCTGCTACATCCATTCTATTCTGAGTGAGGAAAACACAACAGCATGATGAGATGGGGCTGGCGGTGTCTGGTGCCTTGCTCGACCAAATCAAAACTTATAAGAGACATCCTTATGAGAGGACTGTGATAATACCGTTGCCCGCAGATCCTTGTTGTTGGACCTGACAGCACTTAGTGGGTGTTCCCCACAGACGCTGTTTGATCCACCCACGCGCATTACACATCAACCTCCATAATAATCTCGTAATTGCTCTTTGTCTGTGTCCCATAACAATGTGTCTTTAATGTTAGGAGGTACATCTTTAAATAGTGCACGCTATTTCATTTAAATTTGATTACAGTGGAACATCCAAACTCAAGGTTGATTGAGTTCAAACAAAGTTCTTGTTTCAAAATAAATAGAAAATATTGAAAATAGTCAGGTCCATAGTAACATTTTTGTCATCATAAATGCTGCAACAAATAATAACAAGTAACTGGAATCATTTGATTACAAAAAAAAAGAGCAAAATCTCAGCCCTGAAGTGTCGCAGGGATTATATTTCCACACGGGCTAATGTTACCGGAGACGCATACACCACTCCATGCAGAAAAATGTTAACCAGGAAGAAATAATACGTAAAAGACAGAGAATGTCCAAGGTTTGCAATATTTTCACACTTATACACTTACAAACAGAAGATAACTCGATTGCTTCATTGAACAAATGTTAATAAAATCACGCATAAACATACATTCACGATGGCCATAAGTGATACCCAAACCAACTAATGGTCAGCCCACCCAAACTCTTAGCTCACAACAGCCAATTCCACTTTCAGTCGCTGACGCCCACGTCACCCACCAGACAAGGTGCTGCCTTTCTAAGCAACACAGTCACTCAGTCACAGATGATACAGCATAGAATGCAAGGATGGCAACCCCGAGTAAACAATAATAATGCTTACAAATCACATGCACATTTTATTGTTTAATAATGCAAGATACATTTTTTTAGTGATTACTCGATTAGTCAATGGGATCAGCCGTAGAACAATTGATTCTAAAAAATAATTCAATAGCTTTAACCCTAGTTTTAAGTAACGTTTTAACATGCCTTACTGACACGCAAGTTAACCACTCACCCTTTGAAGATGCCTGCCAGTAACATGAGGGTGTGGGTAGAGGACGTGTTTCATAATTGAAGACGGGTAAAGATATTGCTCTAAACTCTTTTTGTTGTTGTGTGCTGCTATAATTAGCTGGAACTGGGCTGTCTAGTGATGTAGTTGTTAGTACGTCTGCCTCACAGGGCTGGAGTCTCGGCGCCAGTCTTTTTGTGTGGAGTTTGCATGTTCTCCCTATAGTACTGTGTTTTGTTTTTGACACGTACTCGGTGTCTAAAAACATGTACAGTATGTTAGTTTCACAGAAGATTTTAAATTGCCCGTTGGTGGTGTTGTTGTTAATCTGTCCTACGACTGGCTGGCGACCAGTCCAAGGTTTATTGCACATCTTGCCCAAAATCAGATGGGATAACGTCCAGCTCACCCATTACTCTAATTAGGACACCCACTGTAGAAAATGGATGGAGGGATGGATGGATGACCCAGAATCTGCTAGGTTTGTGGAAGACGACATTAGATTATTGGCGTACCTAACAAAGTATCCTGTGAGTTTTCAGCAGTCTCAGCATTGGCCGAGGTTTGGCTGCTAAGCACCCAGGCGCAGTGTCTTATTATCCTGACACGGAGCTATGTTTGCATCAAGGTGAAGGCCATTGTGATAATGTGTGAGTAGGGAATTTTGGATCTACCCTTGACGCCTGGTGACAAGTGATGTGACAGATAAATGACTCAGGACGACTTTGCAGGTTTAGACAGGAACGAGACCAGAAACTCTTGATTCACTTGTTCTAGCCAACATGTGTATAGCCCTTAAGCTGACACGTTTACCAAGAAACATGCTTATTATTATTGATTCATGCCAAAGGTGAAAGTACTGTAGCTTGTTTTATTCTGATTTACAACCAGTTTCTCACGATGGTAAATACCAAAAATGGGGCTTTGTTAACTCTATAGGCATTCTTAAATAGAAGTGTAAGAACAAGTTAATCACTGTAATATTCGTATATAGAAAAATACTCATCCTTGTAGTGTACTTCAACAGTGTAGAATAAGATTTTTACTGCGTATAACCTGAGAACCTTAAATTATGTACTTACCATTAGCTTACATCAGGGGTCTAAAACTTGTATCCCTGGGGGCATTTGCGGCCCACAGAATTATGTTTTGTGGCCCCCTACCTAACATCAAAGTTTAATGTTCTTGCGGCCACAACCTTTCTTGTCATGTTGTTGTCCTTGGCATTTTGTGATGTTTGTTTTTGTTTTAATCACTCACCGGCTACCAAAGCTCAGGCTTATGACAGCTTTCGGCAAAATGTCATTCTGAAGTGACACAAAGTGGAAGGAAAAGATACGCTGTCACTCAGCCCCAGACATGACTTTAAAACCCTGATGTGGAGGTTGGCAACAAGAACAGCCCATTTAAAAAAAAAAATAGCAGACGGAATGTTTTCTTGTTGTGCACAAGGGCTCCCTGACATGTCTTGAATGCAGAGAAAAAGTTGCGGTGCTCAAGAAATCAAACATCATCACTGAACTAGACATGCTGAAAAATATACAAAGTAACAGGGAGATGAGAAAGAGGACCGCGTCACCAATCTTGGTCACATTCCGAAGAACTGTTAATGTTCTGAACCGTTCTTAATAAAGATTGAGATGATTGCATTAGCATTTTTTGAATATTGTCAAACCTTGTGATGTTGTCACTGCAAGAAATATTCAAATCCCACACTTGTTTAACCTACAATATAATCTCAGATCTACCTAACTATCAAACTGCTTCGAATCCTGTCGGAATGATTACTCATCCCCTCACCAGCGGTCGCTATGGTGAGTCAGCGGGGGACACGGATCTGAGCAGGATGCTACCTTGTTCCTCTTGTTTACCCTCTAACCCTTTAGTATACTGTACACGGCTGTGTAGACGACGTGCGCAGTGTGTTTCATGCTAATGCGCTCCATCATTGATCTGTTTAAGAATGCTACTCACAAACAGAAGCCTTTTTATATGTTGCCGTGTAACCTGAAGCCGCTCCTGTAGGTGAAGATAATGGAACGCATCATCTCATATATATGAATATCTGTCATGCTGTCTGTGAACCCTCCTCTCGCGCAAAAGTAATGCAATCACACACTGTTGTCTTCAGTACAGGATGCCGCCCCGTGCCTTGGGGCCTTTTAATACAATTTAAGGCTCCTCAGCTTCCCTAGTACATTTGCTTGTTCTGATCTGTTGGCTGTTGTCATTTTCTCTGTTAATACTAGTAATCACTGGAACATTCGATAGGATAATCAATTTTCAAGAGATTTGTTGGTGACAGCATCAAGGAGGAAAGATAATCAAATTTGTCCGGATTGCCCGTATGTGTGTACCCTGCTTTAGGACATTGTTTTCATCAGCATTCCGCTCGGAATGTCATGTGTGGGTCACAGTGCCACAGTGCAATATGGAGAACGACTAAACAGGAAGCATTTCAAACAAAATAGAAGAGTGAAATGAAACACAGACGTGGCATAATGAGAAGGCGTTAGTCACCAAGCAGGAATGCATGTGCTGATGCTTCATTTGGACGTTTGCATGAGTTTTGGATGGAAAATAAATAATGGATTTTCCTCTTATTTGAGTATTCTGTCACATTGTATCATTTGAGGCATTGTTCAGCCTGAGTTTTGTTAAAGCCAGATTTATTAATATTATCAAAAGTATGTAGTCTATTCACATGTTCCATAGTACACAGTACTGTATAAGCACACCTCTTAATCAAAAATGTGTAAATGGAGGTTCTGTTTCACACATTGTTCCCTATTCAGAAGGCATTTTGTACAATTGTATGCTTACAATTTTTGTGGGGGTAGTTTGTGGAAAGACACAACTCCATATTCTTGTCCATTTTCACATGCAGTTCTATGTCATGGCGAGATGTCCCAATACTTTTGCGTAGTTGACGTGATAGCCAGCCAAGTTGGTGCTGATTGTGCGGAGCCGCAGCGGTTAAAGTTGAGTCTGCCGCCGCCTGATTGTCGCTTTTGCGTGTGTCGACTGCAGCGAGACAAGCGCGCTGGTATCTGTGACAACGGCAGCCGGCAGGCAAACTCAGTCGCTCAATAATGAGCACGCAGGGACACATGCATCAAGCAGGCAATCTAACACGCCGCACTGTTGGTCAGATCTGTGGACACTGGATTTTTAAATAGCCTGGTCGATTGTTTTTTGTTTCCCCCAATTGAAAAGCCAGCCGCATTAGCGACAGGAGTTGTCATGTCGTGACATGGCGTCAGATGACATCTATCCAGCTCTTCTTTCACCAGCCTAATAAGTTGTGGCATTTGCATTCTACTTTGCCTTCTGGGCAAGTTTTTTTTTCATGTTGGACTTGCTCAGTGTTTCCAGAGGTAATGTGGACGGGACACTGCAGTTTGGCGCACAACAACACACCGAGCCATGTGACTCCCAACTTGACTATTCACGATGCGAGTTGACGCGCAGAGAGGCTGCGCATGGTCGTTGTTTCAATGGCAAAGCTGGGTGTTTTGTTGTCGCGATAGTCCATGCGGATCACTTGCGTGATTTACAATTACATGACATTATACAGCGACAACTCCCATTGTTTACACACTTAGGTGTAATCTAGAGGACCCAGACACACTTTCAGTTTACCGTGTGCTTTTAAATGGCCTGCTGCCGAGACACTATGGAGACAAAAGTATTGAGACACCTACAGGAGGTGAAGATGGAAGAGTAAGGAGTTAGTAACCCATTTTCTAGCTCGAGCTTCCACGTTCTTTCCCAGATTTTTTTTTCCCATCCCAGGTGTTTTTCCACACTAAAGGCATGCCTGTATGGGCCCTGAGAACTGCCAAAGGAATTTTCCTTAATGTGTTCTGAATATTTATGATTTAGGTTCATTCAAACCCTGATTGATAATTAATCCAGAAGTCCATTTAGTGTATTTCAACTTTCATGCCCAAGACCCTAACATATTAAGAAGTGTGTGCCTTTTTTTATTTTTGCATCTTTGTTGAGTTTGCTTCTGGTTTAGCCTATATGTGGAGGAACCGGTTTTAAAAGAGGGCGTGTCAGATTTGCGTGTGTGTTTTCAGTAATCTGTTTGCAAGAAAACCAGTCGGAGCAGATGTGTTATGGTATCCTCAGTGCGCCTGTCAATGTATGATATAGTTTTCTCCTGTACATCTGATAGTTTACAAAATACTGCTGATTAAATGTTTTTATATAATAACTTTGACACTGCACAAATTGATTAGTTAATTTTAGCTTGCTGCCAGTTTGATATGTCCAATTTAGAGTTAATCTGAAGTTTTCTGTCTGAGGGGAAGTAATAAGTATGAAACCATCTTTTTTAAAGTGTGATGAACACATACTGAAAATCTAGGCAAATTTGGGCCTTTATTCCCTTCCCTCCCTTGTTATCAAAATCTGCATAGGCCCGATTCTCGGATGTTTATGAAAGATTATCATTAGACTGAGGGTATGTTTATTTATGAGAGAAACCAAGAGTTAGCCTAGCTTCTTGTATTTCCTCTACTATTATTCTTATTTTAATTTCCTGGTAGTCTTGATGCCCTGTTGGCACCATGCTGCCTTTCACAGGTCAGTCTTGGTTTTACAACAGGCATCTGATTTGGGGAAAGAGATTCCTAATTGTCGGTGGAGTGTTGTTATGTTTTTGGTGTTGGTCATCTTGAGTACACCACACACTATTAGAGCAGTAAGCAGACAGAGCAAGTGTTTCCAAGCTCATTGTGTCCTCGTGACCTTGATACTTGCACTGCTCACCCAAAGATTTAAGCTTGCGAGTCGTATAAATTCCCCAAAACCCAATAGGGTGCATGTTTTAATGACATCCCTGGAATACATGATACCATCTCCTATAGCTTGTTTGTGCAATTTTTAACCCAATGCTTTTGTCTCCCGGTAGAGAATGTCCCCGCCGAGCTGCGAGACCCCTTCTACCGTGACCAGTATGAGCAGGAGCACCTTAAACCTCCTGTCACGCGCCTCCTGCAGTCCTCTGAGCTTTATTGCCGCACCTACAGCCTCTTGCTGCTGGGCACTGGCCGAACTGAGGTGCAGCCCAAAGACAACACCGCCCTGCTGCAGCTGCTCGCCGACCGGAGCTTGGTCTTCAAAGCGCCTGACTCGGCAGTGACTGATGCAGACCTGCAACATAAGCCCATCAAAATGGTAATCATTTTTTAATGAATATGATGCAGTGCTAGTTTTCAAAGGCATACTTTTGAAACCGCTCTCATTATGTTGTGTAGATGTATTACATTTGATTAGAAAGGGCCCCAGGCTGGAGCCCTGTGGGACCCTTTGTGCTTATTTTTGTCAGTTAGTTTGAAAGGCATATGCAAAGATGTATTTTTTGGTACACAGATGTCAAACTGTGTTAATGCTCTCGTTTCAAACTCAAATTTATGCCTCTCATATATTGTAATTATAATCATTATGCTACAATTCCTCCAAGTATTTCCAGGTTTACTTTGTTTGCTGTTATTTTTTTCTATTTATACTTCACATATTTTGGGATCAAATTTCGTGTCATATCAGGTTTTAATGTGTGATGATGGTATGACAACAAAATTCCTTTATTTTATTTTTTTAAACAGTTTCTTTCAAACGTGTAAAAATAAGAGTGTAGTGTATTACAGTAATATGAGATAGAAAAAAAAAAGCTGAATTAATCCAAAGTTAAAAGAAAAACCCTCAAATCCTTAATTGGAGTGCTCAGGTGTACCTAATGATGTGGCCAGTTGGGATAAGCGTCTGTATCAGGCTGTCCGCTTGACTACTTACTGGTCCAACTGGTCGCGTGGGCTGTTGAATTTGGGTCTTGTTTATGCTTTGATTCGCGGGATTAAAGGACCTTCAGAAAGACCCCCGCTCATTCATCCCTGCTCCCTCCCCCCCTCTTCCTTTACATCACCCCCTCTTACTCATTCTGCTTATCCCAAAGGATGAGTGGATCCAGCTGCCACATGCCTCTTTCACCCACACTAAAAACGAATCCTCCACCATTATGCCAGCATGTTTGTTTGAACAGCGCATCAGCGTAACTGTACAGTCCTGCTCACTGTTATTGGCACCCCTCCATTTTTTGCATGTTCTTGACAATATCTTCATCAAATCAATGGAAATGTACCAATTTTATATCATCAGGACCTTTTAATTGGATGTTCAAAGTAATTCAACAAAATAAATTGTTTTTCAACTTATATAATGTAATTCCAAAGAAGAAATAGAAAACACAGCATGTGCAGCAATAATGGCACCTCTCTTTGATATTTGGTTGCACACCCTTTGGCAGTGACGACAGCTTCCAAACATTTCTTATAGCCATCTCTAAGCTTCTTGCACTTCTGCTGGTGTTTTCCCCCCACTCTTCCTTTGCAAATTGTTCAAGCTATTGAATGTTTGCAGGTTTCTTTTTGCAATGGCACATTTCAGCTCATATCAAAGATTTTCAGTTGGGTTGAGATCAGAGGTCATTGCTGGCCATTTTAAAACAGTATTTTTTTGCTTTTTAACCATTCTTGTGTGCTTTTGGATGTGTGCTTTGGGCCTTTGTCTTGCTGGAGGACCCATGACCTTTGACTCAAACCAAGTTGTCTAACACTTGGTAGGACATGTCCCCCTAGAATGTCTTGATAATTCTCTGATTTCATGAATCCTGTGACACGGTCAAGGCCTCCAGTACCAGATGTAGCAAAGCAGCCCCCCAGAATGATGGATCCTCCACCATGCTTAACTGTAAGGAGGGTGTTCTTTTCCTTGGAAGCTTCATTGCGCTGTCTGTAATAAAACTGTCGGCGTGCATTGCCGAAAAGCTCAATTTTTGTCAGTCCACAGAACATTTCCCCAAAAGAATTGTGGTTTGTCCAGTTACTCCTTGGCAAAGGTTAGCCATTCTTTTTTATGTCTGTCTCAGGAATGGTCTTTACCCATGAAACCCTGTTTTTCGTTCAGCGTGTGGCGTATGGTGCTTTTTGAAACCAAGATCCCAGACTGTTCCAGGTTGGCTTACAGGTCTTTGGATGTTTAACGTGTTTTTTTTTCCACCATTCGCACCAATCGTTGAAGACTTCTGTCATCAATTTCTCTCTTCCTCCCCACTTCCATGGAGGCTCTTGAAAGTTCCATGCTCGTCAAACTTCTTAATAACATTACACACTGCTGATACGGGTCTACCAAAATCTTTGGCGATGGCTCTATACCCATTGGAGTTCTTGTGTTTGTGAGTAATTGTACTTCTGATGTCCCCAGACAGCTCCTTTGTTTTCACAATTTTGAGAAAACGTAAAGGGGATAACAGGTGGCTTTTAAAAACATCAAAGTCATCATTCATTGGTTAATTCATGTCAATTGGGCACAGACAATTTAGAACAGGGAATTCTCATTTGTGATTTACCAACGGTGAGTCACAATGTGTTTCCATACTGATTTACAGGAAAGGGAGCCAATACCAGTAACAGAGCACATTTTAAGATTTCAATTTTTTCTGCCCATTGTTTGTTTTAAATAGTTTTTTTAATCATTTTGTCTTGGCCTAGATAAAACACAAGTTCGCTGTAAAAAATAAAAGGATTTACTTGATTCATTTTTTCAGAAGATATTCCTCATTATGTACCTTACCTTCATGGGTGCCAATAATGGTGAGCAGGCCTGTACATACTTCATACATAGGCATAGTGTTTCCACTTGTGCAGGAGGGGTCATAGTTGTGTGAACTGCGGAGGGCGCTACAATGGATGCTCCCTAACAGCACAATAGCCGAACAGTTCTGGTGAAACTCAGGATCGTGTGTCGCTCCTCGGGCTGGGCCTTGTAAGTCAAGTCAAGAGAAACTGGTTTGTCGTCTTGTCCCCTTTTTTGACTACTCTTTGTCCCTTACTCCCGCTCACTGACACAGCTGTGAAAACCAGCATCTTGAAGGTCAGCCAACAATTAAGTTGTCTGAAAGGGGCTAAGTGTTTTTCTAATCTCTCAATGATAAAAATAATAATTTTAATTAACCAATCTTATGAAAAAAATGGCCAAATTAATGTGATAAATATTACAACTAATCTTACAAAAAATGACTGAATTAAGGCGACCAATATTACAGGACGCTTAGTAAATGTTATATAACGTAATCATTGACATTAAACCTCGTACTGATGAACTCTTTGGTCAGAACTCAGAATCTTAACTTACCTTGGGACATTTGCAACCCTCTGGCGACAGCTCCTTTCAGCATAACTGTGCTGTTAAAATAAAATAAAATAAGGTCGATAAAGGCAGGCTTGGATGGGTTTGGTGGGAAATCTCACTTCCTTCAAAAAATGTTTTAACGATTGGTTCTATTTTTAGAATTGGTGGACCAGATTAAATGCTGGTCACAGAACATCACTTTGCTTTGTTTGACACTTTGACATTCATGGTGGAAAATAGACTTTTTCACGGTGCTCATTGAAATGAGGTTTTGAAAGAGGCAGGAATTAGAGATGGAACATGGAAGCTAATCCAGATCCAGCATTCAGCAGTAAATCATACGCCTCTAGGGCAAGGATTGATATAAATATGAAGTCAGAGGCAAATGTTAGTTTTTGGGTTGCATGGTATACCGTAAAAAATTAAACGATACCACATGCAAAGTATTTTGAGTACCGGCAGTCTACTGCTATTTCTGTGCAGTTTGGCAATAAATAGGCTGTGTGCTAGCTTTGAGCTGTTCACTCCCATAATTATGTACAGTATAAATCAAAGGTAACTTGTTTTAGTAATGTTTTGCACAACATTGTATAATAGGAGGAGGCGATTTTTATGCATGCTGTTGCTATAATGGTTACACTTAGTTGCTTGCGTGCCGCCGAACCAAATCCTGACCACTAAACTCTTTTTTTGGCTGCTACCGTCCATCCCGCATTTAGTTGTTTTTTTCCCCCCTGCTACATCAGCCCCACCGCCGTAGATACGTCCGTTCGTCCTAAGCCAGTCTGCCCCTCGTTGGCAGCCAAGGAAAGTGGGTCACGTTGCAGCCGCAATGAAGGAAGCAGCTTCAGATGTGGTCTTGGCCGATGAACGGCTTTAGAGTGGCGGCAATCTGATGTAGGTAAAAGATTTGAATGAAGTGTGTCACACAATCTGATGAGAAGCCCTTTTTTAGTGTGATACAGTGTGGTTCTGCAAACCACAGTAAAAAACGTACAGTGTATTGTTGGATGGAAACCTGTCCAACACTGGCAATTAAATTAAGACTTATCTTTGTCAGGGAAACAAAGTTGTAGGCTGCACCTGCATCACAAACAAGCTCCACATATCTGCTGTTTATAAAGCAATACGCTGTGCGATATATATCAGAGTAGTACAAACGACAGACGGCTTACTGAAACCACACAAAATGGTTATTTTTCTATCAAACATTAAGGCACAACTTTCACCCGAACAATTGTTTAACTAAACAGTATAATCACTAACTATTTTTGAGGAACTTAGATGCAGGTTGGAAGAAAACCATTTGAAATACTGTACTCGTGTCATGAGCCAAATCAATGTTATAGTTTTTAAATTTATTTTCTGGATTTTTATTTAACTTTGCAAGCTACTACATTCACTGTTGCCAACGTTAAATCATATAGAAGGTTTATTAATGTCCTATTTTGCTGTTTTGGCAGACCTTTTATACAGTGCATTATCAGAGCATTCCTTTTGAAAGGAAAGTTATTTGTGTGTGTGTGTGTGTGTGTGTGTGTTGCACTAGTACTGTCCTGACCCTTTGGTGGTGGAGGCCTGGACTGTGTAACTCCTCAGATTGAGGGTAAAGATATGTGAAGATTAGAGATAATCTCCCACACAGACTGAACGTCACGATCCGTGATTGGATGACACTGCTGACCGGCGCTCATAGGTCCCACCTACCATCAACAAACTGATTTTGTTCATTTTAATGTACTGTAAAAGCGTGCAGTGTTTTTTTCTTTTATTTATTATTGTCTATTTAATCACACTAAAATTTTGACAGGGATGAGAATCACCTGAATTGATTAATTAATCAATAAGGATTTATTTTAGTTTCCTCCATCTTGATTATAAACCTACTGGGTAATTGTATTTAAAACTTTCTTGGACCAGTTTGAGGAAGGTATTTTCTGTACCCAATGCACAAAAGTAAGGTCCATATTGGCGGTTTGGATGTGTTTGGGAGTCAAGGAAGTCAGTGAAAGCCAGCCAAAAGGCCTGGGCGGGTTTAGGCGACTTCAGACGGAAACACTGAAGTTGATGTTGCAGTGGTGGGAAAATGGACAGATGGATCCACCTCATTTGTAGATGAAAAAGAAAAGTTAAAATGTGTACGTAAAAATAATGTATTTTTATTTGTATTTATTCTCATGTTTTCATTTATCAATAATTAATCTATTGTATTACCAACTATTCAATAAAATAATTATTAATTCTATATGTTAAATTGAGGCAGCATAGTGGCCATAGTTGGCACGTTCGCCTCCCAATGCAGAGGTCGTGAGATCATATCAGTGCTTCGGCCTTCCTGGGTGGAGTCTGCATGTTCTCCCCATTCCTGCGTAGGTTTTCTCCGCGTACTCCGGTTTCCTCCCACATTCCGAAAAACATGCATGATAAGTTAATTGAACACTATGACTTGTGACGGTGTGATTGTGTGTGTGAATAGTTCGTCTATGTGTGCCCTGCGATTGGCTGACAACCATTTCCGGGTGTACCCTGCCTACTGCCCAAAGACCGCTGGGATAGGCTCCAGCATGCCCGTGACCTTAGGATAAGCGGTTCAGATAATGGATGGTTGGGTGGATATGTTAAATTGTTTTATTTACAATAAAACAGATTATCAAATAAAATTATTAAAATGTTAAAAATCTTTCTATAATTAATTTGACTGTTTTTATTTAATTTACAGTAAATACATTTATCGATAAATTTTCAATACACTTGATTTTTAGCAAAAAAATACAATTAACAAAGTACTTAATGTAATAAATAAAGGTACATGTAATATATATATTTTTAATGTACATCAATACATTTGGGGCGGCATGGTGGAGATTGTCTAGCACATCCACCTCACAGTTCAGAGGTCACGGATTCGATTCCGAGCTCCGGCCTTCCTGTGTGGAGTTTGCATGTTCTCCCTGTGCCTTCGTGGGTTTTCGCCACGTAAGCCGATTTTCTACCACATTCCAAAAATATGCATGGTAGGTTGAACACTCTAAAATGTCCCTAGGTGTGATTGTGAGTGTGAATGATTGTTTGTCTAAGTGTGCCCTGCAATTGGCTGGCAACCAGTTCAGGGTGTGCTTCGCCTACTGCCCGAAGACAGCTGGGATACTCGTGAGGATAAGCGGTTCAGATAATGGATGGATGGATAAATACATTTCAAAAATAAAAATTAATAAGTTGAATGTATATCCAAAATAGCTAATTTTACCAATATTATCATTTTATTTTAAATGAATAATACATTACCAAACTATTTAATGAATCAACTAAGAGGTGAAATGTATACGTATAGTTATAGTTAGTTATATAGTTTATAGTTTATTATTACAAATAATTAAATTTTATTAATTACAAAAAGTAATACTCACCAATTATTTTGTATTATAATTACAAAATTGTTGAATTGTTAAAGTTGTATATATGTCTAAAATTTATTTTAATATTTTAATTGTAATATTCTTAATATGTCATTAACCAATTATTTTATGTGATAAAAAATAAATAAAAGAGAGAGACCAATTTCAAGGAAAAAACAAACATCATTCTAAAATAGTGCAACAAATATTCCAGGACCCTTGTTTATGCAAATTCTTGGTATGCCGAATTAAAGACTGGATCAGGCCATGTGTGGCCCACAGGCTGAACTTTGCCCACCGCTGTGTTATAAATATGTGTCCCAATACTCGTGCTTGCCATTCATCACTAAGCATGTGCACAAAGATTAAATAACACACTGTATGTACATGTCTCCTTCCATGCTAAATCCCCTTTGTGGGCCCCGACCTGCCTGATCCCTGTTTGCTTCCCCCTCAGTGGGCACTAGCAGGGTTGTGCAGTGTTAGAGGGGTATTGTTAAGTCATATTTCAGACATAATCAGGGCGTGCCCTCGTCATAATCTTACTTAATGAGCCCAAAAAATGCCCTGCTGTTATTTGTTTTTTCATATTGCTGCTACATTTTGAGATGCATATTTCCAAATTTCCCTGCTGATGAGGCTAATGAAGGGAGAACTAATGTCACATGGGTCACTAAGGAACGGATGCTTGTGAGCCAGGATGAACCTAACCCTTTTGCTTGCAGAGGCCAAGGCTTGTGTTGAGATGCATTGTGGGTCAGCTGGCTGGTTGTCATGGTGATCTTGGCAGCCTCTGCCTCATGCATTCTAGAGTGCCTCCTCTCTCCCCTCTCATTAGGGAGACTGGACCGGCCCACTCAGTAGTGGGGTGATTCTACCAACAACCCTACAGCCCCCCCCCCTTTTCATTTTGCACTTTTGCTCATAAATTACTCCTGATTAATTACCGTATACTATATCCTCTCTCGTCAGTCTGTCTTATTTACAGTATTTCTGCTTTCATCTCCTGTTGCTACGTCTGCTGGGTGTGGAATAACAAAACATGTTACCATGTTTTTATTTTATTTTATCCAGGTAGTCTCACCGACTGAGATCACACAGTCCTATTAAAGTGTCTTGTGAGGTGAACTCCCTTTTGCACCAATTGCTGCGTCATTGTGTTAATGCAATTCCCTAGAGCCATACAAAAACTACGCAGTATAAAATTGGGTTAAAATGCTTCTAAACATTTTTCTTCATTTCAAATCAATTATTTATTGTTGCATTGTTTTGACTTACTGCTCACAAAAATACAACTTTATCTTAGTCTTAGTTTGACTTGTAAAAATGTTAATACATTTTTTTTTACTGTAAAAAAATCACTTTTTTAAAGCAATTATTTTAATTTTGTATTTCCATTAAGGCCCTAATATGTTACACTGCATTGTGGTAAAATTGAGACTACTGTATATATTACATATTATTCTTTAGCAGAACATTATTCTCTTTAAACTATTACTTTTCCATTGTTGTAATACAACAATTTCATTGTTGTTGAAATCGTACCTATTGATACGTGATGGCTTTTTTTTTCTTACAATGTTTTTTTAATCTATTTTTTTATGCGTTTTTTTTTTACAAGACATTATTAATTTGAAATAGCACTTGTTTATATTTTTCATTTTAACTGTGACTAATACCAAACTTATACAGTACGTATACCAGGGGTCACCAACCTTTTTGAAAATGATAGCTCCTACTTGCTGATTAATGCAAAGGCTTGGATTTTCAAATGATCACTTCGGCGTTCAACATTCCTAGAAAATCACAATGTCCCATCACTGGTAACATATTTTTAGAACAGGGCTGTGGGATGGTCATGCTACTGTAGATGATGCCCGTTGGCAACATACAATAGGATAGTTTTATTTTCCATATCCAAGATAATATTTTGGTTAGTGGAAGTCCAAAATATCAAGTGTGAATACTTAAAAAGCATTTGTTTATTCTCATATCATTTAGACTTTCATGTGTTGTTTTTTTGTTGTTGTTAAGTTACGTCATTGTGTTTATGTAATGATAACTTTTTTTTGGTACTCTTTTCAGCAAGGACCTAATTATTCTGGGAAAAGTATGAAAATATGACTGCATATTACTTTTCATTATAATTTTATTTTTGTAATATTGCAGCATTTTTCGAATACTCTCACATAATGTTTTTCTCAGTTTTTTTTCCTTGTCTAACATTCTCGTGACAATCCAATTTTTTTCACTATAATTTTTATATTTTCGTAATTCGCTGTGACGAATACTACCGTAAATTGTTAAAAAAAAGAAAGAAAGAAAAAAAGAAGAAATAAATACTTAAATACATTTGAAAAAAATGAAATAGGTGGGGGGAGATTTTTTCTTGTATTTTTTAAACAAAACTACTTATCATAACCTTGACTTGGTTGGATCGTGATCTGCTCTGAGAGGATTATACAGGCTTTCATCAGCATCCCCTGCCCATTTGCCCTATATTTGCTGCTGCAGCAGCGTATCATCTCCACAGTTTCTAATACATGACAAAAATACAATATTTGTTTAAAATAAATAAATTGACTTAAAATTTAAGTGAAATTAAAAAATATTATTTGGAAACAGTGAAAAGGGATATATAAAATAACAGATCTGTTTGGATAGGGTGATCGTTGACACAGTTAATGAAGTCGAATTCTTGGGGATGACAATAAAGGAGAAAAATGAATTTGAAAACAATTCAAATATTTACAGTCCAAAGTATCAAGAATGTATAGCAGTATTAAATAACGCAAAACGGGTCCTGGATCATAGGTCGCTCCATATTCTCTACTGTTCTTCCATATACTTTATGTTATTGTGCTTAGGTTTGTGGCAGTAATTACATCAGATCAATACATCCACTCATCATTCTGCAAAATAAAGCAATCGGGATTATCCATAAGGCTGGTCACAGGGGTCATACAAAACTACTGATCTGTGTGTGGTTAGTGGAATAGGTTGAGTATGCTTGCATAACATATATGTTTAAATATAACATAAAAGAAAACAGTCAAATTAAATGGAGAGGTAGATTATATAATAATATTGGTGGAGAGGGGGAGGGATTAAATAAATTGTTCTTCTTCCCACCCAATTTTGTACACGTGAAATTGCTGTTCTGTTTTCTTTCTATGTTGTTTTGACTGCACAGCACATTTTGCGCTAATATTCTTTTTGTTTTTGCTTGTTCATGTATGTGGTGTACATCATATACATGTTCAGAATAAAAACAACCAACCAACAGAATAAAGAAAAACTCCTCACAGATGTGGAAGAGGCATTTCTACCCTTGGCGGCCATGTCAGGAAGGGGCAGCGCATCCACACAGCTAGGCCCAAAACTGTCAGACAAGCGCTTGCTGGCACGTGACCAGCAAAGGTCAGCAGTTTGGCGGATGAGGTTCATGCACGCATGCGTGCATGCACACAGCTGGAATGCCACCATCCCTCGCTCCCCTCTTCCCATCCCATGTGGGAATGTCTAGCCTGTAAAGTGGAATTAATGCGTGTCAAAGGGAACGGGCACTGATTTGTACCGATTAGGCTCAGGACTGAAGAATGGACCCATGACCAGAAAGTGCTGTTTGTGATGATTAATTAGGAGGCTGACGATGTTAGTCAGGTGAGGGATGCCTTGTTGGGCTGTTGAAAAGAAGCCATTCGATTCGTAATGGCAAAGAGTTGCCTACCTTCCACCAACTTGTTTAAAGCAGAACTGGCACACTTAAAAACAACCAATAAATCATCAGACATTATGAAATGTAAGATGAACTGATTTCTTTTCATTAAAGGGAACATATTATTTATATGTATTTTTGCATATAATTAGTATGGTGAATGGACTGTCCAGTTTTTAAATGCAGGAAAGTTTTCCACCTCTCATTGTTGCTGGCCTTAGAAGGATTATTGTCTAAAGCTATCCAAACACAAGGTTATAAGAATTGTTTTAGACACTGACCAAGAAGAAACCTGAGTCTGTTTACAGCAAATAAAGCAGCGCTCGCTTGCAAGTCTTTTGGTGCACACAAAGCACAAACACTTAATAAACTAACAGTTTTATTACATTGCAACATTCTTTACTAGCGGTCTTGTAATGGGCTCTGGCCATTACAAAGGTTATGCAGGTTAATAAGAAAATGCACTTACTTTTGGAGGGACACAAACAACTGTGTAAAATCTGTGACATAACTATGAATGCAAACGATGCTCGATGAGTCATGTTGTGCTCTACAAAAGAGAAAGCAGGAAACAGCTGAGGAGTGAATGTCAAACCCAGCCCACACGCGCACATGTATGCGTATAACTATATTGCTGATCTGCTTCCAATGTAATGATTTAACGACGGAACACATACAAGTCCAAAGTTCACCCGCTTCAGCTGACTTGTTTACTACCTTGACAGTGCTTCTGCTGACTCACATGTGGCTTGCGGTGACGCCTACAGGAGGCTCTGTGTACAGTAAATTAACATTATCAATGTTCATGGGCTCTCAGTTGTGCAGTATTTTGTTTACTACTGTATCGCCACTGTTGATTTTGATTATTTTTTTCCTTCCTTTTTTAAAGCATATGTGACCTTGTTCTGTCCCACCCCTTGCAGAGTGCTCACCTGGCCGTGATAGACGCCCTGATGATCGTGGGAGCCTCGGAGACGGTGGCTTCGGTAAAGGCGGGCGCTTCTCAAGAGCTCCTGGGTGAGGCTTTGAGCTGGGAAGATGCTCTGCTCCACTGGGTTAACACGGTGAGTCGGCACGCTGTTGTCTACACTCCATGACCACAACATTAGTTGCACCTGCACAGTCCAGAAAATGTGGCAAGTGTCACAAATGCAAAATTATCTGATTTGTGGGATGTTCTGATGCTGTGTGAAATGCGCACACAGTTGAGGTGATAGCCACTTTGCTGAGTCCTCCTGTTTGTATAGCCGACTGTGAATGACATCATTTTGAATGGAATGGAACAATATCACCTGTCATGTCATGAATCTTTGCTGTGGCCTCCCTGTGAAGAGTTCTTGTGTTCTACCCATGCAAACATGTATGCTATCTTAACTGAAGACTCCAAATTGTCCATATGTGAGAAGGAAAGGTTGTCCATATGTACCCTGTGATTTGCTGGCGACCAGTCCATGATGTACCCAGCCTTAACCCTAAAGTCATCTGAAATAGCTCCAGCTGACCAGTGACCTTAATAAGGACAAGTGCTATTCAAAATTTGGATGCATGTACTATTACAGAATTAATTAAGTTTTGATGTACGCTTTCAGCTGAACCAGAGGCTGAGGGAACTCGCGGGAGGAGCCCAAAGTGAACATACACCTCAGGCCATCACAGAGAATGAACCCCAACCTCTTCAACCTTCTGTGAGTTTTCTTTGTCCCCTGGCGTTATATCTAAACACGCTTGTAAATCTGTCTGCATTTTTGCAACATGTTGCTGGTTTTGCTACATCTGCAAGCTGACAATCTTTTGTTATTTTGCACCAGCACATTTATATGCTGATACTAAATAAATCTGAGAGCAGCGTCAACAAGGTCATTTGGAAGATGCACCACAGTCCTTTCTTTTTGTATGACTGCTACTTCCTTTACTGTCAGGCTTTAAATCTCTCTTTGTGCTCCTGTCCTCCATTTCTCCCTTTTTCTCCTCTCCGTCGCCCTCCTGTCCTTAAATGCCTCTTTGACAGTGTCCTACTCGCTGGTACTGGAAACTAGTTCCTGTAAGTTCCCTTTCTTTGCTCTGTTCCTTTTCCCTCTAACTCCATCCCTCCAGTGTCCTCTTCAAATGTATCAGCTGATGTTTGACAGGTTAGGCCATTTTTTTCTGTTTTTTGTTTTGTTTTGTTCTTTTGCCACATTTAATTTGAGTTCTGCAAGTACAGGCTGCGCCACAGTTGATTAACTCTCAAGTGGGTGCATGATGGCCAAGTGCATGCCCAGCTTGTCTGCACATGTTTGAATGGTAATAACAGCAGTGGTTTGTTAACTTGTGGGAATGTATGCACACTCCCTTAACTCTTTGCTTTTGTTCCATCTTTACTTGTCCTACTTTTTCCCTTACAGAAGCAAGGATTCGCATGTATTTACCTGTACTCTGTTATAATCAATGCAACTCCTTGTTTGACCTCTACCCCATCTTTTTACATTCTGTGTCACATTGCACCTACTGTATTCATTTTTCTACTCGGAAACAGCAAGAAAAGAACCACTGAATGGGAGACGAGAGACAGTGTAGATAATCAAACATTTACACATTAACAATACATTAAACGTAGGCCAATCACTGCTTAATTTCTATATTAAAAAATAATTTTGATTGTTTCTTCTGCAATAATTCAAATTTCTTGACATTATGAATTGTGCCTTTTGGTTAGCTGCAAGCTACAGTCATCAAACTTATAAAATCATTCAATGTTTTACTCTGTTCGTTTTGATGTACAAGTTTCACTTTTTCAATTCAACTACTGAAATAGATACAATTTACCACAATATTGAGATGCACCTGTATGTATTTAAACTAGATCATGACAGAAAAGCAATTTGACACAATTTCCGCAATATCTTAGCACAGGGTATTGACAAACACTAGGAGGAGGCATATTTACATGGTATCTAATTAATAGTCGTGGTTTGCTGTGATGTAGTAACCACAAAGTCATTTCTGTATTTATCGTTTTAGTTTAGCGACAGCATTTATGTCAATTTCCAGTTGTCTTATTGCTTTTGTTTGTGCATTTCAGCTTCGCTACAGAAAGGATAAAGTTCAGTCCAAACAGAATCACGTTTTTCCAGTGGTGAATCAAATCCGAGACTTATCTAATGGCTGTGCTATCGCTGCTGTGCTACATTACTACTGCCCCGGCCTGCTAAGACTTGAAGGTACCAACCAACCAGACGCAGACAACCAGTTAGCACCTGAACTGTGCAGATGTTTGTTTAATTTTGTTGAATTTTTTCTTGTCTTCTCCCTGTAGATGTTTGCATGAAGGAGACCATGTCGGCCGCTGACAGCTTGTACAACCTGCAGTTCATCCGTGAATTCTGTGACAGCTGCCTGAAAAGCTGCTGCCACTTGGCCCTAGAGGATGTGCTGTATACGCAAGAAGAGCTTCGGGTACTGACATTCATCCTCTTGACCATTCATTGCATGACAAAATATTGCATAGCTCATTTTTCCTCAATTTCTATGTGATTTGTTCAGCTCAATATGCTGAGCTTTCTAGCCGAGCTGCTCCACTGGTTCGAAGTACAAAGGCCAGACTTTGTTCAACCAGTGGACAAAGTAGGTAGGTGTCAATCATTCACTGATCTTTTGGGAGTATATTGTTATTTCGGGGGTCCTCAGTTTACAATGGCACCAACATGATGAATGAATGAATTAGTTTGTGTAGCGGCGTTCATCACGCTCATGGTTTTTCATATTCATTGCTCATGGCCCAAAAGTGTTTTCAAACAAACCTTTACTGTTATTCTTGCTTAACTGCTGCATTAGCCTAGGTTAGTGCTAGTTCTATGGCTCATTGTGACTTATGTCCAAATTCGGAATACATGTCACCATAGAAACAGAAGTCCATTTTAGATTGAGGATCCTGTATTATAAATTAATAGTATACAATTTGATATTTCTCATTGAATGTGTTGTTTTGTGTTATTTTGCATTAGATGGCTCTACACCATCAACACCCCTGGGTGTGAACAGTAATAGGTGAGCTACCTCATGAATACAAGCTGAATTCTACACATTGCCTGCATTTACTTAAGGTGAAGCCATTTTCGGAAACTGAAATGTCTTCCTGCTTTACAGCACTTCTCCGTCTATCTTCAAGAAGCCCTTCCTCCCAATTTCCTCCCCTGCATCAGGTGAGATTGTGACTTTTATTTTACATTTTTCCGATGGTGCTTGTTTATATTTATGCTGTATTTTGAGTTGCATGGTGACCATGGATCTGGTGTAAAATGATTAGTAAATTATTTAATTTATTTGTTGTATTTACGAGGTTTGAAAAGTGCTTCAAATTAGACTAAAACAAAACGATTGAACAATCTTATAAAATGCCTTGTCATAATGATGTCAGTGAACGTTTTAATTCAATATATACACATTTGAAACACTTTTCACACACCCATGTTTGTTCATGGCGCTATTATGTTTCTTTTGACATGGTTAATTTAAATAATACCTTTTACTGGCCATTACCGGTCCAAAGCATGCATAAAAAAAAATAGGTGGGTTGCATCAGGAAGGGTTTCTGATGTAAAAACCTTGGCAAACAAATAATGCCAGTGACTTGCTGTGGCTCAAAGTTCTTTCATTTCACTTCTGAAACAGTGTATGAACTCTGCATGTTGCTTTTTCATGTGTAGTCGGTGTGCATCCCTGTGATTGTGCATGCCTTTACTTTGTGTGTGTGTGTGTGTGTGTGTGTGTGTGTGTGTGTGTGTGTTCCACTGTACTTAGGGTCTTTGAATCAGTCTACCTCAATGTCTCATTTAGAAGGAGTTGGAAAGACATGGAGCAAGAAAAGGTGTGTACTCACGACTAAGTCAACACAGTGCTTTTTAAATTGTACTCACACTCCCTTACTTTTCTGGCTAGCCGCCCCCTGTCAGCGGTATCCTTCAGCATTCCTTTCGGCCTGGACAGTGACGTGGACATTGTGATGGGCAACCCTGTGATAACGCGATCCGTGAGCTCGGACCAGCTTAACCCAATAAGCCCGAATGTGACTCGGTCACCCTTCACACCTCCTGAACACCTGAGCAAACCAGCTGCTTCAAATGGCGTGCACAGAGCTTCCTGGTCCTCCCAGAGTCCCAATCATCCAATAGCAGAAAATGGCATCAGTGCGACTGAAACGGGAGAGCTGCCGACCATTGAAGAGGCACTTCAGATCATTCACAATGAGAGAAAAATGGAGCCTCGCTTGCATCCTGACGGCGCCCCCGACGGCTTCTACCTCCACTCTCCAGATGACCCCGCCAGTTCAAGGCATCACAGAAAGTCTGCGCCTGCCAGCTCCTCTGCCCCGACACGCTCAGGAATGATGCACCGGCCTGCGAGAGAGTCCAAAGAGCCCACTCGAACCAGAAACATTTCTGAATGTTCGCGTGATGATGACTCGGTCTTAAGAGACGGCAGCGTGGACTCGGATGCGTCGGAGGACACGCCCCGGGCTCAGTCCACGCCCAACACACCGGGAGCCGAAACTGAGTCGGATAGACGCAGTAATAAGGAGGGATCGGACAGCGGCGTGAAGATGACCAGCTTTGCGGAACGCAAAAAAAAGCAAAGTGGAGACTCTCGCAAAGCCAGCGACCCTTCGGTTCCCCACGCAACCACGTGGGATGTGAAGTTTGAAGAAAGTCCCGTAAAGAGCCCTCAGCTCACAAATGAAATGTCAGAGCTCGGGGTTCGTCTTGAGGAAAAGCGGCGGGCGATCGAAGCCCAGAAGAAACGCATCGAGGCCATCTTTGCCAAGCATCGGCAAAGGCTGGGCAAGAGTGCCTTTCTCCAGCTGAAGAAGGAGCAGCACGAGGAGGATGGCGAGGCTAAAGGAGGCCAGTTCAGCACCTCCTCCACAGAGGAAGACCTCGCTCGGTTGATGCTTGACGAACGACTGGCCAGCATAGAGGACGAAGAGCAGCCGGCGTCTGTGGAGCATGAAAGTCCTGTTCAAGGCGGACTTGGGCCCACTAAAGGGATGGCAAGTATGCCTGGGGAGAAAGCAGCAGCGCCACTTGGGGACTACAACAACGCTGTATCCAAGCTGACTGCAGCCCTCACTTCGCTTCAGAGTGACATGCAACGGCTCACCGAACAGCAGAACCAACTCGTTCAGAAAAAAGCTTCCGGCAACAAATCCTGGGTCATTCCACCGAGACCCAAAACCTCTACCCAGGCGCCCTCCCCCGCACGCCTCTCACGGGAATCCACCCGGGACTTGAATTTAGCTTCCCCGTCGCCACCCCGCAAGCTCCCAAATCACGTCACCCCTCCAAAGTCTCCTCAAGTGGCCCATCGTAGAACTCATTCCGTGCCCCCAAAGAGCCCCAAACACGGTCGCCCCTCAGAGGGAAGACTCCCGGCTCTATCGAGGGTCATTAACACACCTCAAAGTGTCGACCGCATTCCACACCTTCGTCGCGGGAACCCCTTGCAATATCAAATCCAGACGTCGTCCTCCTTCTCCATCGGTGATTCTGAGAGCTTTGACGAGCTTCGCTCTTTGGCAGCCACTCCCGTTTCCACAGCGACGCTCACTCCTGTGCCGACGCCCACCCCGCCAATTCACCATCTTCCCGTGGATGACGCCCTGTCCGAAGCAGGCTCCAATGACTATGAAAGTATATTCAGCTTGGACATGGAACAGAGGCCCTCGCATGCAAACAGGGAGAGGGGGGCAGCAGGGGGAGGCTCGAGCTCTGGTGCCCCGTCGGAGTGCTCCTTTGAGAGCGACGCCCCGCCGGCGGCCGTGAACGGCAAACGGAATAGTCTCATTGAGATCTCCCTGTCTTCTCTGCAAGGAGACGCAGAGGAGGACGACCAAGTGCCCGATCCTCTCTCCGACTCCGTGAGTGACAGGAACGAGCTGGAGGCAAAAGCAGGGGTTGGCTTCTTCTTCAAGGTAGGAGACTGAAACCGGCTTTCCGTGAAATTAATTGCTTGCTGCCATTTTAAATCTGGTCCTTATTAGGATGACAAGAAGCGACCTGAAGATGAGATGGCACAGAGGAAAGCTGCCTTGCTGCAGAAACAGCAGAAGAGAACAGAGGAGTTGAGGAGACGCAAGCAGGAGCAGGAAAGAGAATCCAAGTGAGATTTCATTCAAAGACTCCACATAAAATAAAGACTTTTCATGTGTTATTTTATGAATGAACCTGATACAGCACAGTAGCCAAGTTGTTAGCACGTCTGCCTCATAATTTGAAGTTTCTGAGTTTCAATTCTAGAAGGTTTTACTTTTCCGGTGTTAAGATGATAGTTTCATGTTGACTGTTTATTTTTGCTTTGTGTGTGTTTAGTAAATATCTACTGCTAAATGTGTACAAAACAGCACTCAACTTGAATCCTAATTCTGAGAAAAGTATTTCATATTATTTATTATTAAACAGGCATACATATACAGTGTTCTGTTCCCTCACTTTTCGAGGGTGATAACGTTCCACGCCCACCCGCGATAGGTACATTTCCACGAAGTAGAAGTCATTTAAAAAAAAAAAAAATCCTTCAATAACAGCTAACCCCGGGATTACATCATGTGCGTGTGCGTTGCAGTTCCGGTCTTGACTGCGTGCTCCGGATACGTCAATTTTATAGCCAAAACTCACCGGCTGCGCACAGCTGGGGTCCGGCAGCTTCGTCTGCGACAAATTCACGCCGTATCTCTCATGATCGCGCCAGATGTTAATGTTAATGTGGCATTAAAAACAACAACAAACACTCAAAGTGTGCTCAACAGAGAAGCAGGAAGAGGTGGACTTCCTTTGATTGAACTCACCGTCCACTCCCACAGCTTCTGCTATGACGTTCCATGCGCTTCCATTTTTAGGTTGTCCAAATATAAAGGATGTGCCGTGTTATATATATAAAATCCACCTCCATTATAAATCTCTCCTCGTCCATGTTCACTGCAGTGAACTAAGCGTTAAGCATTATGACGTTTTGCTGACATGATTGCGAAATAGGATCTGGCGAGTGTTTTATTCTGAAGAGTAACCGGAATATTTATTTTGAAACTACGTCGGTCTTCCTGTCCCGCTCGATGTGTTCTGTGCTAGTTTGCCGTTTGACAGATGTCGACGGATGCGAAAATAGGTCTATCCGTGCGGCGGGCTCTGGCACGACGCAGCTGGTCCCCAGTCAATCCGCAGCGTATACGCAGCCGGTGTAATTTGAACAAATTTATAGAATGGAACCGAATCAGCCCCGCAGCCGGAGCGGAGCCGCAACGCACATGCATGTGGTGTAATGCTGTACTGTCTGTCTGTGCCCTTAATGAGCTCTTGCTAGTTGCATAAACAGCAGCCTTGTTGAAGTTAATTGTTTTCAATTAACTTGTTTTTCTACTTCTCCTGCAGTGCACATGTGCACGAAGGAGGTGGGACATGCAAATTGGCCTTATTGTGTATATGTCAGCTTGTATAAGTAACTGGAGTCTGTTCTAAATATAGCTCACTAGTGATGTGACACTGACTTGCTAAGAATAAAAAAAGTCAACATTTCGTTAATGTTTTTTAATTGACCAAATATTCTATATTTTGTAAAAAAATATATAGATTGTGTTAAATGAAAGAAATACCTGTTTTTATTTACTCAAATATTACACAAAAGGACAAAAATGCAAAATAAATAAACATATTTATGGGGCACTCTATTGAAAATGGGGGAGGGGTGGAATTATGATGGAAATAACCCCCCCCCCTCCACCCTCTTCCCCGTGAAATATCGAGGTACAACCCACAATTAGTTATGGACCCAAGTATTAATCCGCAAAGTAGCGAGGGACCACTGTATTTATTTAAAAGCAATGGTCCAGTGGTTAGATTATCTGCCTCACGGTTTGGAAGTTCTTGGTTTGAATCTTGGCTGCGGCCTTTCAGTGTGGATTTTGCATGTTCTTCCCGTGCTTGTGTGCATTTTGTCCAGTTTTTCTGGCTTCCTTCCACATTCACTTTCATTTAGGTTCATTGAATACTCTAAATTGTTTGTATCTATTAATTATTTTCTAGAATAAAAGCTATACATAATTTTCTGCCTGTCCTTATCTCAGCAAGCCCCAGTGGATGGTCATCGAAGGCTGGGCCAATAAGAGTGAGGACAGACATCAGACCCCCGGCTCCCCTTCAGCTTCACACACACCTGAGGGAACCCCCCAACGCAGAGGAGACTTCACACGGCAGGAGTACGAGCGCAGACATCAGCTGAAGATCATGGAGGATCTGGACAAAGTGCTCAGGCAGAAGCCCACCACGGTGCGCGGTGTCAAGAAGCAGCGACCCAAGACCGTGTTCAGGGATGACTCGGCCCTCGCGCACAGCCCAGTCAAGGGTCTCCTGGGTAACTAGAGTCTTAGTGTTTGAATCGCCATATTATTCCCATATACCGTCGATGTTTTACTAATATGATTTTTCTCCTTGTAGGCACTAGGCTGAACAAAGTCTACTCCCACTCCACTATGAACTTGTCCTCTATGGCAAATGACTCTGGAGGCTTGACTGTCAGGAGATCTACCAGGTAACAACACATGGTTCTGAAGTACAGTAATATCTTAACCAGGGCCTATGGATTTTTGTAGGCTAGTTCAGATATTTGGTAGAATAGAATTCCGATAACCGACGTATAAGTAAGTCATATAAATCATAGGCTCCGCCTCCCTATGACCTATAAGTACCTCTTTCTCATTTTTTCGTGAGAAGTCTACCGTAGGATCGTATTCAACTTCTCGGTAGAGGGCAAGGCTTGCTGCAGTTGGCGGCAGAGTTAAGAGATCAGCCAGCATTTTTGCAGAGGAGGAGCTATAACAAAAACAGCAGTGACTTAGTCGGCTGGCTGATTAAATACCAGCATTTTTTAAATGTGTTCTTAATAAATAAAAATAGCATTGTATTGTATAAAACATAATAAACATAATAGAGAATATAAAGAAATAAACTGGTTTTCTGAAGTGTAATTACTGTACGTACTGTAGTAGTCGTGTACAGCAGCCCCGTGAATGTTCTCATTTTGAATTTTTGGGTTTGACTGTCCCTTTCAACAAATGGCTGAAAGTGCATCGGAGACTGTGGGTCTCATTGGGGGTCTTGTGTTGTAGTGCCGACGTAGGGGGGAAAAAATACAGTCAAGTCACATTATTTATGCTGCACATGTAAAAAGGTACTTTCCCTTGGGTTTGGCTGAATGGCCTGAACATTAACGGTGGGCACTTCACATAGATCTGAACTAAACGTGTGGCGGATAAACCCGCAAAACCCAAAATACACTTCACGGTGCTCTGGCATAACAATAAAACACGGCACTGCAAATAAAATTATACTGCAACTGATCAGGCCTTATGCACAGCTCCACGACTGTCAATCGGGCATCAGTTTTACAAGCGAAGTGACCCGAGCATAAAGTCAAAAATTGCAAAGACATCTAAAGATGTCAAAAGTTGAGTTAGCCCACCCTTTACAATCCTGCCAGCCTGGCTAGACAGGCCCACCGGTAGGGCGGGCTAACTAAAACAGTAGCCTGTACAAACCAAGGACTGCAGGTAGCAGCAGAAAATACTGTTAAAAAAACAACAGAAACACAATCATTACAAATATACAAAATCAATTTCCCACGTTTAACCTAAGGGGCTAAGCATCCCTTGAGGTGCCACTTGTTACACAAGCTATGCCTTGTACCATAAACTCCTACATTTTGGCACTTATAAGTCTTGGTGCCAGTGTACCTGTTAGACAGTTATTGATTTCATGATATCGTTATGATTGTGTACACTCTCTCCTCACTAAACTTATCCTTTCCTCTGGCCAGTCGTTCCCACTCGCCCTCCCGTCTTATGTCGCCAGGACGAATGAGTGCTCACAACGGAGACAGAGACTGGGAGAACGGCTCCACAATTTCCTCCACTGCATCCATCCCAGAGTACACAGGTACGACATGTGCTCCAATCCGACCATTCATCCATTTTCTATAGCACTTGCCCTGTTTGGATGAGCTGGAGCCCATCTCATCTGACTATCAAGGATAGTTGGAGTACACTCTGGGTTGGTCATACCGGCCACATTTAGACTAGCAACCATTCCCACTTGGATTCACAGCTATGAGCAATTTGGAGTCTTCAAACATGCTATATTGTTAAGTTAGATCAGAAAGGGGCTTATAATAGTTTTGGATTTTCATTCTAGTTATTCCTTTAATTTTGTTTGACTTGTTAATTTTGATTGGTGTTAAGAGCGGGTTTGTTTGTTTTTATGAGTTTTTATGTACGCAAAATTTTTTTGTTTTAGTTGAGTATTTTTTATTTTTATACATATGCCATTTGTGTGGAGTGTAAGATAAAAAAACAAAAAAGGTCAGTAATATAAGTATTATGTAACAAAGTCAAGTTAACGTCAATTCCCAAACGGCTGTATGGCCAGCAACAGTTATACAGAAATAATTCATATATTTAAAGCAAACCCTGAAAGACAAATATGAAGGCTATTTGTTATAATTGGTGTTAGTTTTACAGTGGAACCTCGGAGTTTGAACGTCTCGGAACTCGTACATAATAATTTTATAAATTTAAAAAGTAAAAAATGCCTCGGAGTTTGAACTCATTTTCAGAGTTCGAACACCCAAGCAAAGCAAGCTAAGCAAAATGTACCTTGAAGCCGAGTGAAACCGAGCGAAGCCGAGCAATGCCGAATGCTCACGTTGCGTAAGTTGAGACGATGCACTGCTCATTTCCTGTCAGATTGTGAATACTCCCGGAGGTGCTCCATACTCGCGAGTGCATTTTGATTTTTCCACGACAAATTTCTTCGCCATGGGCCCAAAGAAAGACAACAGTGCCAGTGGCAGCAAAGCAAAACATACAGTGCTACAAACCACAGTGGAATTAGGAAGGAGATTATCGCGCCGTTGTAACTACCGTGACCACTTCTGTAAATACTGGCACGAGGACTCCCCTTAGCTGGTCAACAACTTGCCTGACGTTAAACAAGGCAAGGACCGCTAAGTAGGCTAACCAAATGCCCAATGTAAAATACACAAACTCAGCACTGATTTAAAGCTAGCATTAACATAGATAGCATTTATCATCCACTGATGCCATCACACCACAATAATAAAAAAAAAAGGTAAGGTATTTTTTTATTGTTTAAATACTGTACAGGGTGTAAATGTCAAAAATATAAATTAAAATAGGAATTTTCTGTTTTTGGAGCTTGGGAACGAATTCATTGCATTTACATTATTTCCTTCAGGAAAAAATGTTTCGGAGGTTGAACATTCGCAGGAACGAATTATGTTCAAACTCTGAGGTACCACTGTAGTTTGTTTTATAAATGGAAAATGAAGCACTCTTGTTTTTATTTTATTTCCTCCACGGAAATATTTTGTTAGTTTGCGTTACCTTATAATAACCTTGGTCAGAAATTGAGATAGGAATCAAATCTTAAAGGTAGAGTCTGAAGCATTTCCATTGCAGTTTATAAACACAACATTCCAAACTGACGCTCCCCCCATCGGGCTCAATGGTTCACCCCCGCAGCCACTGGCAGCACCACACCCCAGTATCGGTAGCTTGCTGTAGCATGTCGCTAAATTAAAAAAATCAGGCTAACATTCTGTGTGGCACTTACCTGCAGGCCAACTATGCGTTGCTCTTCAGCCCAAGCCTCTCCTTTAGGGCTCGGAAGCGTTTGACAGGATGTTGCATCGAGTTAGGCGTTATCTCTTAAAAAAAACGTGCCCACTGTGTTTTTGACCTTTTATTCATCCAATATTTGACAATTATATGACATAGATAAACCCATTTGAACGTGAATAAAGGGCTTCATTTCATTCATTTAGTATGCCTCGACTGCCACGACAAAAAGGACAAGTGTTACTTTCAGCTCGCTTCGGCAAATCAGTGCCCTTGGCCCAGAAGCGTCCCGGTCAGGTCAAAACAAAAGCAAAAGTCCAAAATACCAGCAGGGGAGGGGCCATAGAAGACAAACTTACCACCACACATTAACTTGAGCCCAGAGGTGTTGATTGAGATGGATTTCATTTCCATCCATGTAGTGTTTATTTTTGAGGGAAATGCTTCCGACCCTACCTTTAACTTTGATGTATCGTTGCAATCCTATTTGTTGTTGTGATTGTCTGTGCAACTACATGTCTTTTTTTCATAGTTTCTCTGTGCTTCTATTTCAAAGTGTCGAGCAGAGGTGGAAAAAGCAGCATTACATGGTATGATTTATTTTTCTTTTCTGTTCAGGACCAAAGCTATATAAGGAGCCAAGCTTTAAGTCCAACAAGTTCATCATCCATAATGCTATCTCCCGCTGCTGTCTGGCCGGCAAGGTCAACGAACCCCAGAAAAACAAGATTGTAGAGGTGAGCCATCCGCTTACTGTGTCATAGTCCAACATTGTGGTCCATCCTAACATCATTCCATGTGCTCAACGCTTCAACCCCCCCACCGTTCTTCCTTTGCAGGAAATGGAGAAGAGCACGGCCAACCATTTCCTCATCCTCTTCAGGGACTCGAGTTGCCAGTTCCGGGCCGTGTACACCATGAACCCCGAAACGGAAGAGATGTCGCGGCTCACCGGCATCGGCCCCCGCGTCATCACCCTGGACATGGTGGAGTCCATCTACAAGTACAGCTCGGACCGCAAGCAGTTCACCGCCATCCCGTCCAAGACCATGTCCATGAGCGTGGACGCCATCACCATCCCGGGACACTTCTGGCAAAAGCGGCCAGGAACTCCCAAGAAGCTCGGCACCCCAAAATGAACGCACTATTGCTATTCAGGTTTTCGATCCTGAGGAATTACTTAGCGCTATGTGCCAAGAAAATGGATGAATTCTATTGATTGCTTCCCTTCAGAGCTCCTGGATTGATGATTGTACAAAAAAAAAAAAAATCATTTTGTTGTCGTGGGGCATTCTGTGTCTTTCCTCGCGCTCTGCCTCCCTCATGTCTTTTGCCTTTCCCTGGCCTAAGACTCAAAATGGGACAACTTCACTGCCTTGCCTTTCGTGCAACAGTATTTAGGGCCGGAGAAGTTCCCACGCCTCTCATTACCGCTTCCCTTTTTTTCGTTGCCTTCTCCTCTCTTGCAAGCAAGAGGTCACATCTGGAAAAGACGACTCTCGTATGAATGTCGGGCACGCGCAACCATGAAAGTGGTGTGTGTGTGATTCCGCCACCCGTGCCACCCGCACACTTGACTTGTTCTGCTGTAAGACATCTGGATGTTCATTTTGTACTCATGTTTGCTGGATGACTTTTCCTCGATTGACACGTGGTGCGCTTATCCAGAGAAACACAACTGGAAAGAAAAACAATGAAGGAGGGCTACAATTTGTACTTTGCTTACCAATGCTGATTTGACACATAATGAATGCTGATCACTTTTCAAGAATAATTTGCTCAAAAATAAAAGCTGCGTATTTCCCTTTTGTAAGCTCGGAATAAGCTAGTTTGCTGCTAAGTGTTGGTTAGATGTGTGTTTGGGATCAAATGAGTGCGAGAATTTTTTTTATTTTATTTTTGCGGCTGGGGGGCTTGTTTATTACCATAACTAGATTCCCTTCTTCTTTGTACAGGCTTCTTCCTGAAGGATTGTTCTGGACTGTAGCAGCCCTAAATCCAAGCCACTCCTTGGGGGGGGGGGGGGTAAAATGGCCAAACTTTTTACTATAACAATTGTAGTTGCCAGTGATGTTAAATTGGCCCCAATTATCTTCCTTGTGCCGCCAATTAAAAATCACTGACTGCCTCCAACATGTGCTGATATGAATGACATTTTAATACAGACGTGAAGACAGGAATATTGAAAACAAAAGGAGAAAAATAAGAATGTGTGCACATGGACTACGGATGTGTGTATTTATTTGTTTATCAATAGTATGTGGTTATGCAATAACTTTATTTTGATTTTGTGCAATCCTCTCCCCTAAAATCCTTGCCGCCTGGGGGGTGTATTTATTTAGTTTGCTTTAGATTTGATGTTTAATTTCAGGTTCTACTAATGTAATTTTGTCGGTTCAGGTAGTATTTCTCTTCTTTTTTTTTTTCCTGCTAAATGTCATGACACGTTTTTTTTTTTTGTCATCAAATTTGTGCCAGTATGTTTATTTCATTCATTGATTCTCCTTGGTATCAAGACCAGAATAAAAATCATTTTAAAATCACTCACCTTTTGTTGTTTCATCAGCATTGTTTTCATTTTATTTTATTTTTACATCACAGCAGCAGGTTGAGGTGGTTACTGTGTATACAAAGGAAGTTCATGTGATCTCAGCTGTGTTTGGTGTGTAACAACTCAGTGAGCAGAGAGTTACAGGGCAAATCGCCCAGCAGGTGGCGTTGGTACAAATACTCTTCCACCTGCATACTGATGCTCCGCACCTCGGGCAGCCTCAGCAGCAACTGGCCAAATTTGTCAGAGTGTCCGGGGTGAGTCCGCTGCGTGTGCTCCATCAGCGCCCTGTTCACTCTCTCCTGCGTGTGCTCCACTTGCTGCCGACTCTGCACGGACTTCACGTCTACGCCAGACGAAAAACAAAGGTTCGAGTCACTCAAAATTATCCCTCAAGTTATATTTACTAATTTTCCTGAAAAACGTCACGTTAACATTTTCCCGCTCGTCAGGTACATTTATTATCTCTTTTTGGTTTTTAATTTATTGTGAATTCTCAAAAATAAAACTTAAAAACACATAGCATTTTGTGTTGCATTAATTCATGCTAAAATAGTCGTGGCGAACGTTGGTTTGTTAACAGTGCTAATGCTATCTTAGCCAGCGCTGCTTTTTAGTTGAAGGTGGACATTCGAAGTGGTGGCGGCTACAAACAACGGCGGTACATTTGGAAGCCAGGTAATGGGGGTGACTGAATTAATATGTCCATTACCATACAATACTGTGCGCACAAAACTATTTTTAGGGCTATTTCTTTTCCTAAATGAAACTTAACTCACATCAGCACCAAAATGCCACCAGATGGCGCCTGAGCTCAAATACAGTGCACCCCCTGCTCACTCGCGGTTCAGGAACCGTGGATTAGCATAGTTGGTTGCAGATCCGCATTTTATACTACTTTTTTACCCTTCAATTTTTGTGGAAAATTCATATTAAATGCTTATCAACGTTTTTTAAAGAAATTTAGGGGGTTTATTGTTATCGTTGTTTTAATAAACCAATGCACTTTCAGTGGGTGTCATTTATACACACATTTTTGCTATTCTATGGCTGGTGTTCTGTCAATTTCAGCTCCTGAGTGCTATTGGGCATGCGCACGGCCCCAAATCATTAATATATATTTTTTAAGTTTATTTAATTTATAGTGCCTTTTGAACACTAAGCATGTAAGCAATTACATGTACATGAAAGATTGAAATAGAATATTGACGATATACGTGCTTAATGCTTATATCATACAATATTAACTACCTTACGCTAGTATCTCGCTATATCGTCAATATTCTATTTAAATTTTTCAAGAACATATTTTTTTTCTTTATACATTGCTTACATACTTAGTTGTCAAAAGGTACTATAAATTATTATTATTATTTTTTAATATTACTGATTTGGGGCCATGCGCATGCTCAGTAGCACTAGGGAGCTCAAATTGACAGATCACCGGCCTGGTCCCTATAGTGGGGTCCATTACACATCAACTCGATTAAGTTTTCAGCCCAAAAAAAAGTCTATTGATAATTTTGCGAATGTCGAAACACAAATATGTAGGAGGTGTTACAGTAAAAAATATGTTATACCTTTTCCCCAGGAAATATTCTCTAGAAAGAAAAGCAAAGGCACTAATGGTGATAGCCCTGAAAAATCTCAGCAGCCAATCAGATTTCTCTAATGTCAGTCTCTATACTGTTTATAGTCTCTATAAGGACTATGGCGATATCTATACGGTATTCTGTGATGTATTAACTAGTGTTATTGTTCTTAATTTATTTAAAATATTCAGTACAGGTAGTCCTCATCTTACGAACACAATGGGTTCCGATAGGTTGTTTGTAAGTCAAATTTGTTTGCCAGTCGAATCACATTAAATTTAAAGTTACAGTTTATAAAATTATCTTTTAAATAAAATAATAAAAATGTTGGGGGGGGAATGAAACACATTTTATACAGTATATACTGTCTATATAGTGCATAAATTAAGTTAAAAAATAAATTTTATTATTATTATATTTTATTATTATCATTTTTATTTATTTATTTATTTATCATATTTGGTTTATGAAGAGTGAAGAGTGGCTCCTGTGTCGTGCATCACAGGACAGTGAGCTAGATAAATTGTGCGAATGAAAAAAAAGAAAAAAAACTTGAGAACGAAATACGGCATTCATGGACATTAGTCAGCCTTTGTTTTGTATCTGTGACTCGTTAGCAAGCCGAATGTTCGTAACTAGAGGACTACCTGTAGTTGCATTCTTCTCTGAAGAAATGAGAAGCTCACCGGGGTTAAAAAGCACCAAATATTTAAGACAGACAAACTCGTGCCTGTCAAAGTGGAGTGACTTCAGTTTGGATACCAAATCCTGCGTCCTAGTGACCAAACTGCTGAGTGTTGCTCCTGCCTGAGAGAGGATTGTTGACATCTCGATCTGGCGAGAAGAACGATAGACGCGTTAGATTTGTGATTGTCACCATCACAATATGGTTTCACTGCAGGCAGCATATTACCTGCTGTCCCATGACCAGATATACGCAACCCTCTTTTCCGTAGGTGACCTGTCTGCAGAGATGGTCCAGAACCAGCAGCTCACTCCAGCAACTCTGCAGGAGAACCATCTGGTCCTCCACCTTTGGGGCAGAAGAGCATGTAGGTCATTGTAATGACTAGATTTGCATTTGTCCATTTGCCATTGAGTAGGCACGACTCAACAGCTGATTACAATAGAAAAGCTATTCCCGCCTGTGTTATAATGTACATTTGGAGCTATGTGCTCAGCTAAAAAAAAACAAAAACAAGCTCATATAGATACACAATGCAGGGCTCCAGAGTGACTAACTTTTTTTAGGAGTACAGTGGCCGCTAAGCCAATGCTTCTTCTTTTCTGTTACGCCACCCCCACTACCAAAAAGAACATATTTCACATTCCCCCCAACTCACTACCACAACTGTAAATAGTATAATTTGTCTATAAAATTTGTTATAAGTACACCTGCATAACTTTGTATTCTTATTAACATTAAAGAAAATAAAAAGAATTGTAGGCCAACTTACAACAAAGAATAACTTTAAACTTTAAATTGTTTTTCGTCTCTGCCTTTCTTTACATCCTTGTTGAATATTTTTCCATGTTGTCTCTTATTGTCGCTGCTATGTGAAAAACACGTCCATATTTGTATTTTTTTTGTATTTAAACATTTGTTTGGGGGGGAATTAAACTGAATGCAGACATCCCCAAAATCTAAAAATGTAAAATAATGACAAGATTCTTTCGCTTTGTGGTGTGTACGGATGCTTGGTGAAAAAAACAAACTACACCTTCGAGCTCATACTCCCTGCGCACAGTCTGACAATGAGACCACCACTGCCACCTACTGTAGTAAACGTGGAATACCACTATATTCTAGTACAGCAGCCGTGTCTAACCTATGGGCCATTTGTGGCTCGCCATCCATTTTTAAGCGGCCCGTGACATATACTAAAAATGGCATCTGCCACTAATAAATTTGTTTTATATACTGTAGAGCCTTTCTAATTATGCAAATGAACTGTTTACATTATTTAAAAAGTAAAATTTATCTTTATCAAGACTGGTGGAAAAAAATACTTAATTTTTGTAAGCAAAAATCTGCTCTGTGTCAAGATCCAAATTGTGAAACTATCACATGAATGATTGCCAAGTAACTGCTTTAAAACAGGTCATCAGATCCTGTTTTAGTTCTGGATGGAGATTGGCTTTGGCTGCTGTTTAGTGCAGGAGCTGATATATTAACCACCCCAAAATATTGTCAAATCCTAAATATTTCCCTTGTAGAAAACTGTTAAGGGAGCAGTTTTTCCAAAACAACAGGGGAGTATATAAACATTATGCAATTGCTTGAGTGACTGATTTTGGTGTACTTGAGAAATTGACGTAAAAAAAAATGGCTAGTGGCCCTTGCATCCTTTGATTTATCGATTGTGACCCTCGGAGTAAAAAGTTTGGACACCCCTGCATTTAAAACAAAAGTTCACAGGTCACATGAACCCCCCTGGCATTGCATCGTCGGGGGCCCGTCCCAGTATTTGAAAGGGACTGCAAAATGTAAAGAATAGCTTCTACCACCAGGCAGTCATAATGCCTGATGAGGTTTGTATTCAGCTACTGATGACACTTTTTTATTTTTATTTTTTTTGCCCAATTGTTTTGAATTATTTATTTTGTTTTTAATGTACAGTATATTTTTGCACCAGGTCTGAGAGGACTGTAATTTCAGTTATGCTGTATGTTCTGTATGTATGGCACATCTGACAAATGAAATTAAATGAAATGAATGAAAATTTGGGGGCATACATGAGTCACAAATTGTCGTGTGAAGTCAATATTCACATGTCCAGTCATTTTCACTTTACTTTTGATAAATGGGCGGAAGTGTGGAGCAGAAGTTTGTCAGCAACAAAATACGTACAGTATATTAAAGAATTGTAAAAAATCATAATTTTTTTTGTTTTTTTTTGGTAATGAAAATTTAATTAAACTGTCTAGAATTTTAAGTCCCAAAAGTACTGCAGAGAATTGAGACTGAGCCCTGCGCGAGTAATTGATGCCACACCAAAAGGCTTGTAATTTTCTACTTATGCCACAAGATGGAGGGAAACATTTTTTTTTCTATATGGCATGGCTTTGTCTGACATGAAGCTCCTTCCCCTTAGTTCAACATACTTCCTTGTCATCAGTGTTACATTTCTGTTGACGCATTTACGATCAATAAAGCTATTCACCTTGAGTTCCTTGAAGAGCGCACTGTTCCTGGCCCACTCCACTAAGCTAAAAAGAGTCTGGTCCGCCATTTTGCACATGATACTGAATGTGTTGAGGCAGTCGTGCTTGCCCCGGTTGGCCTGCTCCCTCTGCAGACTGGCCACCACTTTGGCGCATAGCTGACTCTCATCCTGTTCTCCCTCCAGGAGCTGTGCGAGAAAGGCGGAATGAACGCCGCAGGTGGCCGGGGAGCCAACTGGGCCGGGAGGCGGCGGCGGCGGCTGCAGGGCGGTCGGGATGCTTGAGCACGACGATGTCGAGGGGGTTTTTAACGTGTAAGTGCTGCTTGGGCTTCGTTGCATGGGATAGTGTGAAGGAGCCGGGCCGTAGCTCGGAGGCGTTTGTAGTTCTTCCGGGAGGTAACTGGGGAACATCTGGGGATGCATTCCGGCATATGGAAGCGGCAGAGGAGGGACCACCCTGGCGTCACTCACAGTGCAGTCTAAAGGCAAGGGTGCCATTCCGGAGGTATACATGTGGGACTGATGGAAAGCATCCGGAGACATGGGAGCGCTCGTGTGGTTGCACATGTGTGAAAAGTCATTAGCGGCCGAAGGCCAGAGCCTTTGCGTCGTTTCCATTTTGGACCTATAGGGGGCGGCGCTGGCCTGGGGATGCACTTTTTGTTCTTTCATCTGCCTGTAGAAAGGCCCAAACTTGTTCCTGCCGCCTCTCATGCGGTCCGCTCTCACTGCTGTCACACAGGGCATGAAAAACACAAAAGTGCATACATTTCAAAGTGAGGTACACACATTGTCGATTTTAATGAAACATGAAAAGTTGAAGTGATAAAGCCCAAAATTTCTTTGCATTAGTGTTGTAATCTGATTTATGATTTACTGACTTATGTTTAGGCCACACTTTTTTGGTAGAATTTTATGAAATTGTTCTAGTAAATGCTTGAAGGAATACAAGTCAAAGTGTTTACTGTAGTAAGTTAACAACTCTAATTGATATTAATTTATAGTGAATTTGCTTATATTTTGGTGCAGGGCTGGACTGGCTATCTAGCATATAGGGCAGATGCCCGGTGGGCCGGCCTCTTTTGAGGCTGATGCAGAGCTTTTTAATTGTTGTTTTCCTACATTTACATATGTACATACATACATACACCCCAGAGACTGATCCACAATTTGGAGGGACCAGTCCGTTAATTTCGAATATAGATAGCAAACCGAAACATCATCAATAAACATCAGTGGCAGAACTACACGTTAGACAAGAGTCGGGCTGGGCCAGTGTACTGGACACCGGGCTTACGTCAAAATGCCAGGGACGATTTTTTTGTGCCAATCCAGCCCTGTTTTGGTGTAAGCCTATACAAGACCAAAACATTTATGTATAATAAATTTGATACCTCACATTTTAAAAATAAGTTCAGATGATAGAATTCGGTATGTGCTTGATCCGCTGGAAAGCTCTCTCTGCTTTTTTTCTTTTTTAAGAGCGCATCTTATCTCCTCACTATAAAATCGTCTTATGTCAACTGGGTCATTACAAGCAATGCTGGCGTTGCTTCTTTATGACCTCTTAGATACAGCGGAGAGAACATGCGTGTCAGTGGAGCAAAATTGGTGCTGCCCATGAAGGAACAAAGGGCACGCACTCAAGACTTTACCTTCTTTCTTCATGCCCACCGCCAGACACTTCTGGAAGCGACAGAAGGGGCAGCGCTTCCTCTGGGAGACGTTCATGGGACAGCTCTGTCCCTCTGCGCAGGCGTAGTGTTTGTTGTTCTGTACGGAGCGCTTGAAGAAACCCTGCCAAAACGTCACGGGTCAGGGGTTGTGACTTGCGGCTTCAGGTTGCATCACCCGCTTTACCTTGCAGCTCTCGCAAGTGAGCAGGCCGTAGTGGTAGCCTGATATTTTATCTCCACACACGGGACAGCCCTCGCCGGACTTGGGCCTCTCGTCCGCGTCCCTCCTGCCTGCGTCCCTCCTGCCTGCGTCCCTCCTGAGCTCCTGAGCTGAGCAAGCACAGTAGTGAAAACACAACTAAGTCCAAAGATACACAGTGGGGTTGGCAAGGTTTGCTTGCGCATCACGGGCTGAGATAAGTCGTGAACTGATGAGGTTCCAAGCCACTGATAACGCGTGCTTTCTAATGGGAACTCCCTTTTTTCCATTCTTTTTATGAGTGATTCCTAACCTTTATTGAGCAAAGGCACATATATAACAGTAGAAATATCTCACAGCGTATTCATTGTTCGGCATTCAGGAATTTGTATATTATTCACATAGGCCAAAGCAATAAAAGTATTGATTTGCCACCCTCTAGGAGCTATGTTGAAATGAGTCGAGAAGCTTCATTTAGACCAGAAGTAGTGCTTTGCTTTGAGCCTTTCATCATGCGGCATCTCAGTGCCAAGAAACTATGTTTGACGTGAGTTTAGGAGCTTCATTCATGCAAAAGTAGTGCTTTGCTGCTGTCTTACGGCATTTATAGGCTATTTTAAACCTTGGTCCCTGTATACGGATGATGATCTTGTCTCAACTTACTCACAAAGTTTGACTTTCTGCTTCTTCTAGTGGAAGAGCATTTAATTGTTGTGCTTGTTTGCCACTGTCATAGATAGATAACAAAGGAGAACAATGTGGAAACAACGATCAGGAAGAAGTGGTTGCTTCCTTCGTCCGACAGTGATTACATTTATTTTTGAAGGACGTGTACCGGCATCATTTCTCGAAGGACTGTCTTGTTAGTGAAAGCCTGTTCAGAGCTGGATTTGCAACTCGTTTAAACATAATGGATCAGTCCCACCGCTGTGTGACACAACTGCAAACGTAAAAGATGTAAATTTAACATTTTGATTTAGCCTACCTTCCTATCCTTTCAATTAGAGATGTGCCATATCATACGCTCTACCATATTACCGGTGTATTTTTAGTGCCTAAAGTGGGAGCTACATTTGTCGTGTGGAGGTTGCTTGGTTTCAAGAGGTCAGATATGATAAAGCAGACGGTGGTTGGATAATATTGAAGCGGTCGCGTATTGTTTTTGTCAAGATACAATCCGTGGTGGTTATTTTGCTGTGATTGGCAACTCGCCACCTAGTTGACATGAATGACTTTGCGATGCTAACCGGCCGCTAAGTGGTTTCGACGAGACGGCTTGTACGTTGCGACCGCGCAGTGGCCAAAATGTGTACATTTGCGTTATTCATAATCGCTTGTAAATGCCTACAAACATTCACAGCGAATCGGAAACATTCACGGCAGAATAACGCTCGTAGTAGAGTTGCCGGTTATGGCAAAAATAACCACTGCCTAAACAATCTCTACAACATAGTCTCTGTAGTAACGTTATGCCACTTTTCCACATATTAAAATAGTTCTCAAATGTGTAAAAGACATGTCTATCTGGCTCAAATTGGACCTGTTGTACTACATGGCCGAGTCGTTTCCATTCCCAACATTAGCACATGGCTACCTGAGCCGAAACCACTGCCCCTTCAAGAGAGAAGGGTATGGTATGGTATGGCCTAGGCGTGGCCTAGTGCAGCTATTTACATAAAAGTGACACACCCCTAAACTAGGCTCTTTTGAACATCATTTTTCTGATTTTCTAAAAAATATTAGGTCCAAAGTCAATTTTGACGAATGCATGTCTTACAGACATGTCTTTTACACATTTGAGAACTATTTTAGTATGTAGAAAAGTTGAATAATATGAGACCTTAAAGATATGAGTTTAATACATTCTGCAACTATATTTGTAACTTATCTCAAATCATCTTTCCTTACTTAAATGAATGGAAGTGCTATTACAGTTACAATTATTACAGTAACCTCACTTTTTTCTGGTGGTGCGTTCAAAGCCCCACACGCAATAGGTAAATTTCCGCCAAGTAGAGGTTGACTTTAAATTATTTTTTAAAATACCCATATGACTCCCACCCTTCTAAACACTTGTTAACCTTAATAAATTTACCTTTTAAAATGCAAATGTAGAATAAATATCAAGCTTTATAAATAAATGTAAGTGAATGCACACTTTGCACACCGGCAGCACATGACGATGACGAAGCGTCGGTTTAACAACTATGTTCAAGTGTTTGTCGTTCATCTTGAAATGGCTTACCTTAACCAGAAACCAGGTTACAAATGTCAGAAATGGTCACAAAAAGGAAAATCTGCCATAGAGTGAATCCGCAATAACCGAACCGCAAAGTAGCGAGGGAACACTGTAATCTGTACGAGTCTCCCAAAATAGAAATGTGTAATTGCAATGTGCATTTTTAATAAGACAAATCAAACTATAATATTGTACTTCATAAAAACATACACTAATGCCAATAAAATGCAATAGAATGTGAAGAATTAGGCCGTTTTTAACCACATTATTGGCTTCAATTAAATAGACATCGTACTGCTCTTTGGGTGTACGTGCCTCGGCCACCTGAGTGCAGTATAATACGGACATACGGATAGACATCTCCTAACTAAGCCTTGCAAATATTACTCATTCTTGGCAGAGGATAAACAATGTATGCCTGTGACTATCGGTGTATTATTTGTCTACTGGTGTTGCACCACCATTTGTGTACGAATGTGGCACAGATGGTATTTGTAAGCTTCCTATGGCTTTTTGCAATGTTTGTAGCATCAAGATAAACTTATGTATCAAAAGCAAAATGCTTTGTTTTTGGTTTAGTTTCGTAAACTTCAGTAAACAGCTTGAAGCTATTTTCTTTTTGCCAAACTGCTAGTTGGTGTGATGGACTGCGCTCGTATATCAAGTTTGCACTCGCAAGTCAAAGCAGATACTCGGCAGATTGACGGATAGTCACTATCTTGAACACTTGTAAGTCAGGTCACTCGTATCTCAAGGCACCACTGTGAAGGAATGTTTCTTTATCGCATTATGCTATCAAAATATATGTTCGTTTTTGATCATGACAAACGTGTATGATCATTGGTAAGACAATAACGATCGATTTGCACGGTGCCAAATGTAGCCCACCGCTGAGTCCCAACATGTAAGTTAATGACAATAATAGCAATTTGAATCTAGTTACGTGACAATAAGTCGTTCACCATTCCGCTGCTTTTATTTCTCCGCCATAAAGAGGATAGCGCCATCAATACTACCTGGTCCATGTGTCACCATTCATTCTGATATGCGTCATCACAGATATGATACTTACATAATTCACATCAGGAACTCGGGATAATGACTTCCCTCTGAACCATTTTGGCACCGTTACACCTGCCACTCATTTTATTAGGCACATCTGAGCAATGGAAGACGCTCCAATGCACGCAGTAATGTAACGTAATGGACAGCTTCTTCTAATATTTTGCTCTTCAAATTTAGCTCCATTACTTACGCCTCATGCCACAAACTATCACCAGCATTGCAATTGTTGAATGAATACAGTATTGACTGGGCTGGATGGCTGCTTTCTAACTTCTACTCACACGTTGATGTTCCTTCAAAAGGGAAGATGTCCTCATGGTAGTTGTCCGTCTGGGGTCCAGAAACCTGCTGCTGCTCTTGGAATTGATCAGGAACATCCATACTGTCTACAGGTGCAACAGGTCCACGGTCAGGTCAGGTCAGGTCTTCATAGTCTCAGGTACAATGGGAGCAGACGCACACGGCAGGAAGGCTACGCAGCCCCGAGCGCTGCCGGTGGACTGACAACCGTTTGAGGGCCACATGCGGACTTTGATCGGTAGTCGTAAAAAAAAAAAAAAAAAAAACTCTCCTGACTGGCACTCCTGGCCTGCGTGCGCTAGACAGTCAGTCACATAGCCACCTGCTGGAATGTTACTGTAGTGAAGTCAATGAGCCATCGCTCTTGAGCTGGAGGCCTGATAAGATAACACTCAATAGTGCACCGCTGCAAATTGTGGCCATTCGCAGATTCCATATCTCAATTTTGTTCCTTTGTATTGTGTATTGTTTATGGAGTCGCCAAGGAAGTGGATTATGAAACAACTCCTCCAATGAAGATCTCCTTGACAGACATCATACAAAAATCATCTTCCCCCACTGAAATGACAATAATCTGTCCTATCCTTCCACCCAAAATCTCAAATTTTCCTCTTTTAGTTTTTCAATAAAATAGCCCTCTATAGAATTATATTTTATAAAATAAAATACTGTATTCAAATAATGGGCATTTACGTTGTTTTTTTATGCCAGCCACATATTGATATAAATGAATATCAGCTAACATTGTTTAGTTTACAAGCTCAATCCAAGCGTGTTTCATATCAAAATTATATTGTATTTGTATGCAACATCACAATCACTTGTTGAATATTTTGAAAGTCAATTGGGAGGTCTTGCACGGGTTAGCATTCAAACTAGGTTGGTACTTGCCATGTACTTTCTTGTAAATATGCACTTTTCACATATAAGGCTAAACAGTCAGTGATTGTGCTTAAGCAGGTTTGTATTCAAAAGTTAGGATTCGAGGATGGTTGCATTCATTGTCATGTTTCTAGGAAAAAACTATGTTAAAAAAATAATGTTACTTTTAAGATGCTTATGACACTTGAGTCTAAGCAAGCCTATAGTGATATTTCTCAAACTTGAATTAGATCTTCCTCTCATCATACATTGTTTCACTAACTTAATTGTTACACAATCATTGTTTCAAATAGAGCCCAAAAAAGGGACTTTTTTTTTTAATGCTCTAAAAAAAATGTGACACCCCTGATGATCCAAATTAATTTAATTCAGGTTCAGAGGTAACTTATTGGGTATTTTGGCGACATCTGTTGGCTAAAAACGGCTATACTCATCATACACTTTATTAGGTATACTTGCACAATAGCAAGTAGAATTTTTTTTTTTTAAATCACCCTTTATTTATGTTTTTATTTTTATTTTTTTAAATACATCTCAGTACAACACAGTACAAATCCCCAAGGCATAAAACTATTACCAATAATAAACATGTTGTTTATTAATAACAATACTAATTATTATTATTTAATATTTATCAATTGTTAAATTTATATTGTATACTGCATCCCAAATCAAAACTAAATATGTATTAATAATAATAATAATAATTTGAATGTCACAATTAGGGAAGCACGGTGGATGACTGGTTAGCACGTCCGCCTACCAATGCAGAGGACGTGAGATCGAGTCCGGGCTTCAGCCTTCCTGGGTGGAGTTTGCATGTTCTCCCCGTGCTTGCGTGGGTTTTCTCCGGGTACTCCGGTTTCTTCCCACATTCCAAAGACATGCATGGCAGGTTAATTGAACACCCCAAATTGTCCCTAGGTGTGATTGTGAGTGTGGATGGTTGTTCGTCTCTGTGTGCCCTGCGATGCTAGCAACCAGTTCAGGGTGTACCCCGCCTACTGCCCGAAGCCAGCTGGGATAGGCTCCAGTGACCCTTGTGAGGACAAGCGGTTAAGAAAATGGATGGATGTCACAATTAGTGTTGTTCTGATACGGATTCCGATACCCAGCTTTGCCATATCGGCCAATACCGATACGTAAATTGTTTTTTTTTCCCCAACAAGAAAAAGCTGTCCTGCCATTGGTTCAGAGCATTCAAGGGCCAATAGGATATCTTAGCTCGGCATGCAGTGAACATGTCACACATCAGTGAATGTTGTGCAAGAGCAAGACACAAAATGCTGCATCCAAAATCCTATTTTAGCATCAAAATTAATGGTATCGGCATGTTACTTGTTAGTACTCACCAATACCACTGTTGTAATGCAGTATCGGGGCCTCTGCCGATACCAGTGTCGGTATTGGAACAACACTAGTTACAATTATACTTTTGTATTTATCGATATCTATCCACATGTCTATTTTTTTTTATTTGCACCACTGCAAACTACATCACAATAACAAACATAATTTTGAAATATAAGCATTGTTCAACTTTGGTGCACATTTAAAAATGACAAAAATCAGTTGCAAACTAGTACTACTTCTTTATTGATTACTATTCAGAATTATTATTTTTTTAAACATTTTAAAATTTCTTTTATTATTATTTTCAAAATGTCATATGCAGACCCAATCTGTCATTTACGCTAATGGGTTTCTTAAAGAGACAACGTGCGAGCATCAGTCCAATTCCTCACTGCTTGAACACATAGGGTCTCCCTTAGCGATCACCCACACCTCGTTGTGCCTATTCCACAATGTCATGGGGCTGTAACACACACAAACACACACACACACACACACACACACACACACACACACACACACATGTTCATCAAGTGAGTGAGACAGGTGTTATTCCTAAAAAGTACAAACAATTCTTCAAAGTTAAAAGCCAAATTGCACTTAACTGTACAATGATTATTTTTGCATGCCACTGTAACACACAATTCATCCTTGTAATTCAAACGTGTGCCGACCTAAACATAAGAAAATTACCTGTTGTATCCAGCGCCAAAGTGGCAGTCGTCTTCGAAGTAAGCGCCGTCCTTCATCAGGTCATACATCAGGACATCACTGTGATGACAGTCACTCAGCGAGTTTAGCCACCCGTCATAGCTCCGCACGTACACATTTAAAGCTGGCGTATCACTGATGAACACCTGCAGGCAATTGTTAATTAAGCAGGGTATGTGTCAACAAATTCCAGTATTTTCCCTCCCTTGTGATCAAGTCAACAAAGGCCCAATTGTTGGATGTAACCTGTGGTGTAGAGTGTCGTAAGCAGGCTTGGGGAGTAACGAAATACATGTACCGCCGTTACGTAATCAGATTAAAAAAATTTTTTTTTTAACTGCATACCATTACATTTACAGGAAAAAACATGTATCAGATTACAGGTACATTTAGTAAAAATAGGGATTATTTTGAGGGATTACAAATCCTACAATGAGAGCGAGCGAAAAAAAGAGAGAGTGAGAGAGAGCGAGTGAGAGAGATAGTGGGCGAGAGAGAGAGACTTGTTGACAGTGTCGGGCACACGGCCTGTTTAAAAGGGTTCATGAACGAAAGGAGGAAGTAAGTGGCCACCGGTATTTACGGTTTGGAACATACTTGTCTTGTTGAAGGACCGATTTATCTTTAACAAAGGAAAAGTTTCATCTTAGAGTTGATCCTGCGGCAAGCTACGCTGAGCTTCTTGCTAGCTGCTGCTACAACATAATGTGAGTTACATCTTCCAAACAAATATCCCTCCCACCAATTCAACATACACAATATGGCTAAACTCGTGACTGGGATGAAAAGTTCATTTTGCAGTTAATGTCACGCGTGTTCATCCTCATAGCATTATTAGTGGATGTGTGCGTGGGTGAAATGACCATGGAAATGTGCTTTTAAAAGCATAATTTGTCCCTTTTCTCCCTATTCATGGGATATCTATCTATCTGTGTCTGTTTGCGGCCTTCAATCAATCAATATATCTATACTGTATTTCAATAGTTGCCAATTACACAAGGATTTCTGCAAACAACTGTATAGAAACATAAATTGTGGTGATATTTATTTTTATTTTGACTTCATGAGCATACTTGGTATTGGAGTAATCCAAAATAATAGTTACATTACTTTAATAGTATGGTACCTGGATTACGTTACTAACTAAAAAAAAATAGCAGGTAACTTGTAACTGTAACGGAATACATTTTAAAAGTAACCCTCCCAACCCTGGTCGTAAGAGTGATTTTCCACCTTCACAATCAAAATCAGTAAAGGCCCAATTATTGGATGTCTCCGAAAGATTATTGTGCACGATCATCTTGTTGTTTGGGGTTTGTCAAGAGATATTTCTCCCCCTTCCAATCAAAAGCAGCAAAGGGACGATTTTCAGATATCTGTAAATGTCATGAACAATTATCCTGTGGTGTGAGGTGTTAAGTGATTCCCCCCAACTCCCCACCCGTAACAATCAGCAAAAGTCCAATTATTGGATTTTTCTGAAAAATAATCTTGGAGCAATTATGACAGTGACTTTTCCTTCTTGATCCGCTCGGGGAAACAGTCAGGGCTAACAATCGTAAATGTTAAATCTGGACAATATTTATGATCACAAATAATGCCATTAATGCCAAGTTAACAGCAGCACAGTTATCAGATAAGATGACAGTTAGTTTAGCGATTTCTTCTCAGCCTGGATGCATTTTGTTACCGTACTGCTTATGACAGGTCAGTCAGTCTTGGTACTACAGCCGATATAGTTATGTGCTGTGCTGGTCACACCAGAAACAGTAATAAGAGCAGTGAGCACATCATGCATAAAGATTCGTTCCGGCTTGTGTAGTCTCTTAACATTTAAAAATTCTTGTTAAAAAAAAAGTTTGACCAGAAATCAGCAATGATTGATTTTGTCTGATCGTGACATGATGTTACCTTGCGGTCCAAAGGCTTCGGAGGTTTGGCCTGGTGCTCCTTGGGCAGCAAGAAGCTCATTGTGAATTCTTTTTCTTCCCAGAACCACTTCTTTTCACCTATCTTGACCAAAACAGGTGACGTCATTTCAATGTTTTGTCCTGGAAAGGGACAAAATCACACAAGAGCATTGAAGGCACACGCACAACATAAAGTACTGCAATTGATACAAAAAACGTCCCCTGTTAAAATGTCAGGTTTTGTTTCCCGTTCGGGAAAGGCGGGACTTGCTGTACAATACTTCGAGCTGATTGGACGATGCGGCATCTTTGCACATTTGTTTTGACCAATCAAAGGAACGGATGAAAAGCTCGTCTTCCATCCCGTCAGAGGGAGGGGGGTGGGGTTGTTTGGGTGGGGGGGTCACGAACATCTTTACCAGATAAAAATGCACGAAATGCCTCTCGCTGTTCAAATTCATTAAGTAATTCTGCGAGAACATAATTAATTGCAGCATCCATTCGTCTGTTTGTTTGTTATTGGCAGAAAACATTAGGATTTTTTTTTTTTTTAAACCTGGCATTTGAACAGGGGTGTAGACATTTTATATCTGCTGTATGTACATAAAACATCCTGTTGATTATTTTATGTAGAAATTTTGCAGTATACGCGCACCATTCTCGTTGTCACCATCGATGTAGTGATACAGCCGCATAAATGCATTCATACAGGCAAAGTCCATGGACCAAGAGTACTCTTTGGTTGACACCCACGTCGCAGGTTCATAGTGGCGCGCCTAGCGAGAGACACACGGTCGTCATCCCGCGGTGGACAGAGTGACAACTCTACTTCTGTTTGTACCAGTTGACGTTATTTCTCACTCACCTCATATTTGTCAGTCTTGCAGATGACCTTGAACAGCAAGCATTGATTTGTCTCAGTACAGAACGGGATCTCATCAGAGATCTCAGAGCAGTTCCTGTGGCGACAATGCACCAATGCTTTATGTTTTGTTTTTCTCTGCTTTTGGAGGATTGCCACTTTTCTCATGAAAAACACTTTCACAAATATTTTTGTGATTTTTTAAATTATTTTTGGGGGGGAGGCTGTAACAGATTGATTAATGGCATTTCCAATCATTTCAGTTTGGAAAGATGATTTGAGATACAAGTCTTCCCTTTCCAGATATGGAACAATGACAAGGACAAAATGTCTTGAAAATGTTCTTACCCGACTCTGGCCTCAGCTGTGAGGGCTAGTAGGCAGCCAACAAGTCCTGCAAGTAGAAACCTGGGATAAAATGATTGAAAGTTTTTTGCTCAGTAAGAACTGGTTCAGCCAGTAAAATAAAGAAGCTTATTCATGCTCCATGATGTGTAGTTCACCCGCGGCGAGATAAATGTGTGTCGAATACTTACATGGTAGAAGATTGTTTGGTGCAGTGGCGCAAAGCAAGACGCCAAGAGGAGTTATAAAAGGAAAAGTGGCCACACCCTGAAAGTCCAGACAATACAAGAAGGAAAAAAGCAACATACACTGTGTACTGTTCATGTGTGACACCTGCTGAAATTCAACACTACACAACATCATTGCTATCCATTGTACTTTTGCACCATTCTTCTATTAATTGTCTCACTTTTGTAGTGTGATTACCTGCATTTCACTGAACTAGTAATGTGGTCACATGTCCCGAACGACATATATCAAAATTCTTTTAATGTTTAATGAGCACAGAATTTCACTTAGAATTGTATATCGTCGCTGTCCTGTGAAAAAAACGTATGTCCATTTTTGCATTCTTTTTTTTTTTTACATTTGTACGTTTATGGAGTGAAACTGAATGCAGACATCCTAAAAACATTTTTTTTAAATGGACATAAGTGCTTTTCGCAGGACAGTGACGATATGTTTTAAGTACAACACATTATCTGTAGTGTTTCAGTTGCAGGTATTAGTCATTAGTAATTAGTCATTGCTATTGTGAACAGTTAATTTCAAATTCAAAAATACATCAAAACCTAACACAGGACTGGATAAGATAAATTAAGGGAAGAAAAGATTAGAAAGTCAGGAATGGATGAGATTTAACCAGAAGGGACTGCGATAAGATAAGGCTACGTTCACACTGCAGGCAAATGCGACCCAGATCAGATTTTTTTCGCCCAAATACGACCAGTATCTGACTTTTTTATGTCAGTCTGAGCGGCTCAATTTCAAGTTTTTCACATCCGATCTGGGTCACTTTCATATGTGGTCCTAGATCGGATATGTATCCGAATTTTTGCAACGCGACCGCAGTTTGAACGGCCAGGTCGCATATATCCGACCTCGACGCCATCAAAAGTCCAATATGCACTCCGCATTAATATAGTTAATTAATTAAGGGCCATTAATATGGGGCCATTATTGTAGCAAAACTATTTACAAATGTGTATTTCGATCCACAAATGTGTAAAAAAAAAATCATAATGATTGTACCCTTAACTGAAGTCACAAATGCGTAACAAGTATCCACAAATGTGTGACTTAAGTTACAAATACGTAACGGCTCATTTATTACGCACGGCAATGATGTGAAAAAAAGGAGAGGTCCCCGTATGATGAGGCGCTGAACAGGCTCACCTCATTTTCACAAAATATTATTTCTACCTCCTCCTGCATCACTTCTCTGTAGATATAAGATAGTAAAAATATGAGCCCCGACAACGGACTTATAAAAGTCCGTGGCCCTGACACGCTGCTGGTCCATACATATTTACTTCCGCAAACAGTGTTGTGAATGACTTATCCTCTTCTGCGCTTGCGGGTCACTTTGGGGACATTGCGTCCACAAAGCAGACAGACTGAGGTCGTAATTACTAGGTAATGTGAACGCTTACTCAAAAAGATCAGATTTCACCCAAAAGAATCAGAATTAAGCATTAAGATCTGCAGTGTGAACACAGCCTAAGATACGATGAGCTAAGATAAACTAAGATACGATGAGCTAAGATAAACTGAGCTGAGATAAGATGAGCTGAGATAAACTGATCTGATCTGAGATAAACTGAGCTAAACTGAGAAAATCGGAATTAAGCATTAAGATCTGCAGTGTGAACATGAGCTGAGCTGAGATGAGACAGTCAGCCAGTCAGGATAAGGTAAGACTAGACTGGATAAGACAAGTTAAGATGACAAAATAGGCAAGACTAAATACTACACTGGATAAGACAAGCCAAGGTAAGATAACTCAACTTTATGTATATTGCTCTTTCGCAACAGTAAGCTATTAATGGACTATTTCATGAGGAAAAAACAGGAAAACATTAAAATCACAATCGACGGTATCCTGAAAATCACTATATGCTTTCTATTTTACACTATATTTCTTTTCAGATGTTATTCAACCAGACTCGAGGCTATCAGAATTGTACATGTTACGCTTAACAGTTTTGGTACATTTATAAAGTTGCCTAGTTTTTCTGTCCCTGACTGCAGATCGGCCCCTAGTTTGTGAAGCTTGATGGCATTATGGCCGTAACATTGCTCCAACGCCAAGTACAATTTCCACTATCCATGCTAAGTTTCTTGAACCAGAATCTCTTCTTGATAAACTACCCAAGGGGTAGACCTGCTACTACCACCATATTGTCAGAACTCTTAGAGCAGGCGTTCCTGCAAAGCCAGAGAAAGCCTCCACTGGAACTCAGCATCAACAAACGCTCGATTCAGCAATGCTTGCGAGAATGATAAGCTTTCCCTAGTGTTACTGGCTTCATGTTGAGCATTATAACATACTTGAAGCCTTTGAACAACCTCAAGTTGGTCCAGGTAAAGCTTTATCAATCTCCAATGCACCCACTGAATTGAGCTTTTTGTTGAAGCAGAGCTCTATGGGAAGCTTTTGCGTGAACACCTCTTCTAGTTTTGTTTGTTGTGTTTTTTCATCAGTGATGGAAGTAGCAGGCCTTCTGCTGTGTGGTTTGAACAGATCCTTTTGAGAAACTTGCCATGGATATCATACTAAAAAAAATTCTCCCAGCGTATTCTTGTTTTTCTTTTTTACGTCAATTAATATTTTAAACTTGTAATGTGTTTTGTGTTTTCTTTATCTTTATATGTTCAATAAAACCCTGAAAACCATAAACCAAACAGCAATAAAGCTTCTCAAACTGGCGCTGAACCGCGGTCGGGGACAGAAAAAAAATTCTTGAGCGGTGATAATATTGCAACTGTGCTCTAATGTCAATTGGCGAGCCACAGGCTTGGGACGGTATGCTTACAAAGACCACAACATTTACCTAAGCTGTCAAATGCTGATGGCCTCACATGCGTCAAACGAACACCTGAAACCAAATAGTATAAAATCTGAAGTGATTATAGTGACTTTCTGGACAGCCTGTAAATTCAAAAAGTAATACTGGATAGCTCATTTACTTTTCAAAATTGTTCAGATGTTTGTAGGTACCAAACATCTTTTCCAAAAGATAAGCTTGGGAACAACAATGCGATGTTAAAGTATGACCTGCATAATGACTGTGTGGAGAGAAGGACTTGTATAGAAACTTTTGTTTGTGTGGCCTACCAACAATACCGTCTTTTGTGTCCACTCACAACAACAAGAACCACCAGTGTGTTCCCACACTGGAACTCGATATTCTGTCACATTTGCGCTTGTAAGGCACATTACAAAAAACATAGATTTACAGTTGATTTTCATTTGGATTTGTCACAGCACAACCACTAAATAATCAAACAGTACTGTGGAAGTAATAAGGATGATATAGCAGTGTTTTATGAGCGTTCACGCAGGATTAAGTACAAGTAGTGGAACACATTGTTACGACTGAAAGAGTGGCCTAGCGGCTAAAGTGGTGATCATTTTACCACTTTTGTCCACAAACTTTTGTTTTGCTCAGTGAATACAGAACACCTTTCCCCCCGTCCGCCATTCACAAAGCAAACACCCCCAAAAAAGGCTTCACATAACTGCACGCCATCTTACACTCTAAAAATGGATTGGATAATAAAAAAAAAACAACTACTAATCTAGTGGGTTAAGTTCATATTGGCTTGATTAACCAATAGATTGGTCAGACATTGACCATTCGGAGTGGTTACGGGCATACCAATTTTATTGGTTAGCCAAACAACCAATGAAATTGGTTTCAATAGAAAGTAAGTCTACATAAATCACTTGGAAATGTATTTATTGTATAAATTTATTGTATTCTAAATTCATTTATTAATTATTCTGATTACAATATAGTGTTTAAAATTGGAAATATGTGTCTGGATAGATCACTTGGCATGACCAGCTCATTGGCTTAGTGGTAGAGTGTCTACCCTAAAACTGAGAGGTTGTGGGTTCAATCCCTGGCCGGGTCGTTACAACGACTATAAAAATGGGATATTTTTGTTTCCCTGCTTGACACTCAGCATTATGGGTTGGAATTGGGTGGTTTGATCACCAAATGATTCCTTGACTGTGGCCCCCACCAACTGCTGCTCACCGCTCCTTCGGGGGATGGGTCAAATGCGGAGAACCAATTTTGCCCCACTTAGGCGGGTGTGACAATCAGTGGTTCTGGATCTGTCGGACACATAAGTACCAACTAGATTGGTCAAATGTAACCTTTTTTTTGGGGGTCAATTTGACCGATCTGTTTTTAGGGTGTACTGAATATATAAGAACTTTAAAAACATAATTTGTCTGTTTGTCATCTCAGTGGACAAGCGGAGCCTACCGACATCACTTCTTGAATCTGACGCATTCGCTCTGCCACCGCAGGGTGCCCAACGGTCCTCCAGGCAATGCCTCCTTTTAAGCACTGTTTTTCAAATATGAGTGATGGGTGGAGCAATAGTTCAGTAGGAGAGTGAGATGCACTTTAAAGGAGACAAATTATTCATTTTTATTTCACAATTGAAGTAAGTTCTCACTAGTGTCCTAAAAAATATCTGTGACATTCTTTAGTCAAAATACAAAAGAACTACAGCACACTTAACATCTACTTGTCACACTTGATAGAAATCACTTGTTGTTGGAAGGACGGTTCACTGTGAGAGTTCCCATATAAAATTAGACTTGACATTTTTAAGACATTTTTACTTATTTTACTTAACCAGCCACCGGAATTCAGTCAAATCAGTGTAGCAGAAATTCTGATTGGCACATTGCCAAGCACAAATGCCGCCCCAGACTCAGCTTGATAACTGCACTGCTTATCAGAAGCGGACACTAATCTGTGCTAACACTGCAGCTCTGCTTACCTTTTGATGCTGTAGTGCAGCTTTTCCTTAAATATGAAGAATCTTTAGTCAGCCTGGCTTCCAAGTCATGCGTACAGAAAGTTGGTGTGTGGGGCTCTGACATGTAAATTTGTCAAAAGTCAGAACGGCAAACCCAGGAATACATTTTAATAAACACGCAGATGACAAAAGATCTACTTGCTCGTTTAATTCCAGACTTGATGGGTGGGCAGGCCCTCCCATTACAAAGTAAATTTTCCATATGTCCCCTTTAAGTTAAAAACGAAAAAATCAGTGAGATCTCTTTACCGCCATCTACGGGTTACATTCAGTCAGTCGGTTTCTTACCTATTGTATTTTTTGACATAAATGCACAACTTTTAGCCTCTTATGGCGTCATTTGACAACACTGTGAAGCGGAATACTGCCAACTAAGCGCATTTACTGGTTTTCATTTACCCAAGAGACAGCACATGCACGTCACTGCTCGCTGTAAATAAATGGACACATTGTAAGCTAACTACGAGTGTGGTCCGAGTAGAGCACAAAAGGAAAATCCCTTAGCAGAGGTGGGCGCGTCAATGAATTTTGACTCGGCAATCGTCAACAGTTGGGTCACCCTTCCGTCATCGTCAACCTGTCAGTATTTCATTGTAATCGTCAGTCCGTCATTCCTCATTAAAATGGGCGTCCGTCAACAAGTCATTTATCATTAAAATACAGTATCATTGACGGATTAACAGACCTTCCATCAATATTGACGGAATGTTCACCACTGGAAATTGTACCATTAGACCGATCTGGTTTTTTTTTCCCCAAACATAATAATCTTAACATTACGCCCCATTGAACTCTATGCCCTATACTGACACCTAGGGGTCGAAACAGCGCACTGCACATATAGAGACGGCTCAAACTCAAGTTTCTTTAATTCGACAGAGGGACTAATCCTGTCTCTGTCATTCCTTGTTTTTTGAATATACACATTTAATGTTTGTTCTATTAGGGGCAGTATTTAATACTACATACCAGTTAATTACACTGCCTCATCGTTACTAATCCCAACCAATTAACTACCTGTTTTTAAGACTAAGGTGTGATGTAAAACGTCTACATTTTCTTCATGTGATCAAATAAATGTATGAGAAAATAGCAGCCTAATTACTGCAAACCTCAGAAATTTATATGCGCAGCGTGCTAGTTCGACCCTGGGGGAGGGGGGGATTGGTTAGGAAATCAAGATGTACTGACTACGGTGCTTTGTTGTGATATGTTGCTTATAAAAATGACCTGTCCTTTCCTATAATTGAAAGAGGAAGCACATTTTCAGAGGCCTCAACGCGTGTCAGCGATGGCCAACAGAAGGTATTTGTGTGCTTAATGCTTGTTATAATAAATACGGTGAGATAACCAACTAACTTTAACGTCTGCTGTCAACGTACTTGAGAGAGATTACAGAAGTGGGCGTTCGTCAAAGTTTCCATCATTCAATTCATCAATGACATAATTCCCAGATCAATTAGAACTGACCCGGTTATTGATGATTACATTGAAGAACAGAAACCCACTTTCGGCAATGCTGAGTCCGGCAATTTTTCCAAGTTTCTCGTCAGTCGTCAACAAAATGAGCGTCCGTCGTTGACCGATTGATGGACCTTCCACCAATATTGATGGAATGCCCACCTCTGCCCCTTAGCAACACGGACTACTGTAATAGTATAAAGTTGACAAGTGTGGCGTGTACACTCGTGCATTTGGGTAGATGAAAGGAGGGGAGCGGGACAAGTGCATCTGCAAACATCGAGTAGGGAGGGGCTACTTTTTTTTTAGGTGCTATTTTCCAAGGACGGAGCCAACGTGCAGAGAGAGGCGGGATGGGAATGTGACGGAAGCGCTAGTGGAGGGCTGCAGAAGTTAAGGACGGGATATACAGTATTTATGTATTGCGCTGGGCGGCTAAGACATGTCCACCCCCCTCTCGATGCCCACATATTTGAGGGCGTCCGCTTGGCTGTATCTGCGGAAGGAAGCGAAAAGCCGCAGTCACAACACAGGAATTTAGAAAAACGCCATAGCCTGTTTCGGTTTTTCACTTACAACTTGCTTATAACAGATTATCTGTAAATTCAAAGACAATATATGTAATGCTTTTAAATACATTATTAATGCCACTTTAAGACCTCCCATTCACTAAATCAGAGTGTGTGATATGGACTCAATATTCCATATATTCCATATGATAGTTAAAACATTTTTTTTATGTATACTGAATTTATCCAGTAGATCATAATTATAGTAAAAATAAGTAAAAAATTTAAATAGAATGTAAATTAAATTCTGAATAAGTTCAAATGAAATGAAATGAATTACTGTAAATGTAATTTTAAAATTACAAAATATTTTTAAAAAATTGAATTATTAAAATCTGAAAAAAAAAATGAAATGGGTGATGTAGAAGTAAAACTCAAAACAAAAGGCGAGAAGCCTTACCTGTAGTCGAAAAAAAGCTCTTCCCCTTGCATGATGGACCGCTTGGCAAAAATCCCGATGCGATGGTCTCCGTTCACCATCACCACTGCAAATGCAACATACCTTAAACATTTACTGACTTTCGACGTCTATCTAAAGTGGACATAAAAAGTCTACACACCCCTGTTGAAAGGTAAGGTTAATAAGTCTTTTACCTTTGGCGTAGCAGTTGGGATTGACCGAATGATTGGCAAAGCGGATTTTGTTCCCCTTCCTGGTGGCATCAACGACAAAGTCTGCAAAGCGGAAGACGTTAGCATGACTTCAACGGGGCGACTCGATGCCTTGTGAGCCCGACTGAATACTTGCCGTTGTTCAGGTTGAAAAGGAAGCTGGACATGTATTTGTCATAGATTCGGCCTCGTCGGTCCGCTTCGTCCTGCGAGATGAGCTGCAAAATGAAAATGACCATACAGACGATTTTATAAACTTTTGTGGAATGCCACGATGGAGACTGCTGGGAAGTTGGAAATTTCACAATTGGATGCCAGTTATGCCGTATCAGCATTAAGCTAGTTAGCAACACTAACCTTTTTTTTTTTCCTTTTTATAGCCCCACAAAGCCTGTCATCAGTCAGTGGAGATGCAATTTAACCTTGTAAAATATATAATTTCTATTAATAATTCAAACTAAATCTCCAGATCATCTAGCGCTGCCGCCACATGTTAAAACTTAAATACAGGAGACCTGCGTGTCTCATTCTAAATGAAGCTCTCGATTTAAATTAATTCAGTACTACATGGAAGTGATGAGCTGAGGAAGTCTGGAGTATCGTTTTTTTCTACAAGGTATTATGAAATTTACAACTTCCCAGTTCTCTACAATGCAACCTGATAAAAAGAGAAGTTTAGAAATTGCCTGACTAGCTTACCTCTCCGCAATACTCTGAGATGAACTCATTCTTCTGCACAGGCTCTTTGATGAAAGTGCCCCATCCGGCGACGTCCGACGGAGCCAACAGGAGGTGCTGTTACATGTACATTAACACCGTCACAACCAGGCGCACTGTGAGAGTCCATTTCTGATATAAATGGCATTAGTTGGATAATTACAAAACATGTACCCCCTAACGATCCAATGTTTTTCCTTGACAGTCTAGAGGAGACATTGGGTTAATGGTTAAGTATGTCTAGCTGGATTTACACAGGTTCGGTGTCACGGTTTTAGTGACACAATACAGATTTTTTTCTATTTTGTACACACTCGTGTCGGCATAAACAATACAAATTCATCAACAAAAAAAACTCACAAGTAATAAGAGATGCTGATTAGACGGCATGATTAATGCACAGGTGTGCCTTAGGCTCTCCACAAGAAAATGCAGTTCAATCACGCAGCATAATGCCACAGAACCCAATTATAGAGTGATAGCCCAATTTATTGTTTTTTTATATTCAACCTAAGGCACACCTGTGCAATAATCATGCCATCTAGTCAGCATCTTGATAAGCCACACCTGTGAGATTGATGTATATCATCTTAGCAGATCAAAAGCGGAGGCAGTTGTAGGTGGTGTCAGACAGCCCCCTTAACTCTGTACCTGTCCCCCCCGTAGACCCCCCACCGACTGCATACGAAGCAATAGTAAGGTTTGTGCTACATTGCGTCATTTCCGTAGGCATTTTGTGTTTTATTTAGAAGTGCTCACTAACACATTAAAATGACACCGTAAAGTTCAAATCCAGCTTGCTGCGTGTCGTGCGTACCTTTTTGAGGCCCCTCTGGATGCTGCAGTTCTTGCACGACACCACTTTGCTGTCCCAGTGGTCGGCGGCGGCGCAGGTCATGCACAGGTCCGGGTCGCACTCCCTCACGGCCAGGTAGCAAGGACACTGCTTGGTGTTGCACTGGGTCTTGCACCTGCAGCCCGGGAAGCGGTTCTGGCCTGAGGTGCAGAGTTGAGAGTGAGTGAGGAGGACCCCTGCTGGCAGATATGCCCAATGACAAGTTAGCAGAAGCGTAACGTTAACAGCCCGCTGGCGGGAGCGACCAAAATGTCTGGCAGACAGCCTCCGCCTGCGGGGAAAGAAAAACGTCTGCTGTCTCACCATTCGGAGCCAGATTTAAATGTTCCATCTGCCGCATTGTTTAGCCTTAGCTGTCAGAATGGTGCTGACGTTGGAGCTGATGTTGTAAATCAGGCACAATGCCCGTCACATCTCTTTGATTCCGCTCCAGGCCCTTTTGAGCGCACACATTTGCAACTTCCTGTTTGGCCCGAGCACCCTTCTGCTACGGGAAAAAGGCGGTGTGAGGGTCGGGTGCGGAGGGACGGAGGGCAGCAGGGCTGACTGAATCACAACACATGCACACAAAACCAGCTTTTCTGCACTGTTTGTCCTCGTTCGCCATCTCGTTGCTCTGCTGCAGTTTTCATGTGGAAAAAAGAGGAATGCAGGCAGCAGTGCAATGTGGGGTTTTGCTGCAAAAGAAGCTAGTTTATTATTACGAATGCAGCTGTGTCTGCGTGTGTGAGCCAGAGGGCACTCTCCTCTCCGAAGGCATCATTACAATTATGGGAAGAAAAAAAAAGACATGCACTTTTAAAAAATCTGAGAATTTTTTTGTAACATTACTAAAAATACATTTTCTTTCCTTTGGCATGAAATTATCTTGGCAGACCTTCTACATGTTTTATTTTTATTTATTTTTTTGCGTTTGTGGAATCCATTGTGACTTGAACTTTGGGCCACGTTGGAACCCCCCAAGCCAATTATGTGAAAAGTCTGTATAAATGTGAAAAATATATCATAATAAAGTCTGCAATTTTCGATTTTCTTTCTTTTTAACAATACTGTTTTGTGTCATTTTTGACAAAAAAATTCCAAAACAGACAAACGCAACACTATGCAACCAACGGCCCGTGATTTCTCCAGATTTTTTATTTTTGTCTAAAAATTACGGTTTCTTTATTCTTGCAGTCATATTTTCATTCTACTTTGTCATAAAATTCCCTCAGAATACTTTGTTTTGTTTTTATTAACTCATTGACTCCCAGTCATTTTCACAGAAGCAACCCCCTTCGCTCCTGGCTGTTTTACTGGATTTGACTGATTTTGCGAGGGCAACAGAATATTGTGTTCTATTGCTATAAACACATGGAACCTACCAAAAGAAAGATTAGAGTCTTTCCTTTCATCAGGAAAAAGGGTATATATGTATCCATTCCCGTTTTGCAGCAATTAGCATTAGAATGTAGCTAAGTTTCATCATTATTCACATTTCTGGTGACAAACGCTCGACAAAAAGAGCTTGTTGCAACATGGCCCTGGTTGATCTCTTATACTCTGCTGCCACCTGCTGGACGTTTTTTGTAATAACTACCATTGCTCTAAGCCATCTCTTCATGTCAGAAGCTGCATCAAAGCCTTCTGTATGCTCTTGCATTAAATTTAAAAAAACGGGGGGGGGGGGGGGTCACGAATTAATTATCAAGATCTTGATTCATACATTGATATAAAATAAACTGCAGCACATCGTTGTCATCAGTCCCAATAAAAGGTGTGTGTCTGTCTGCACACGTGCACTTTCTACACGTTATGAATGTTGTCTGTGTGATGGTTGAATTTAAACGTGTCATGTCAAGTGAGGTTATACTGTATGGGAAAAATGTGAAAATATTCGGAGAAAAAATTCAAAATATTACGAGAGTAATTTTATGTCTGTATTTTTTTTTTCTTTCATTTTCAACAACAGAATGTGAAAATTCCAGAAGCCACCTGCTCATTCCGACACCAAATTCATCCAAGCCTGCCTTTATGGATTTGGTGTATGGCAAACAGAAAAGTAGGCAAAAGAAAAAAGGTCAAATTAACTCACACTCGTGTTCACACTGGCAAAACTTCTCGCAGAAATTCTGTGTGATGACACACGGGCAGGTGCTGTCACACGGGTGGTCAGGATGGTCACATGGCTGGTAGTTGTATACTTGATTGGACGAGTTATCTGGAATGACAGCGCAGACGCCGTCAGAAGAGCACTCGGAAAGAAACTGTATTAATTTAGCCGTGCCGTGATGTGTCAAGCGTACCTTTCTTAAGCTGAATCTTTGCCCATAACCTGCGTCAACAATGAGACAAGAAATATCATTTAAAAAATATATACATTAATAATTAATTAATTTAAATAAATGAGCAGAAATATTTGTAGTTCAATTTAGTTGTTTTGTCAGCTATATTTGGAAGATTTGAAGGAACATACAGTCATTTCTGGATTACAAGGCGCGCTAGCTAAATTTGGGGAATACTCCAATTTGTTACACATATAAGCCGCCCCTGACTGTAAGCCGCAGGTGTTTTAATGTTACCGCAGCGGGTTCCCGCTACTTTCTTTTCCATAATGAGGGTGCAAATTGTCTCGCTCTCATTTTGTCTCTCCTACTGTATTTGGGCTCACTTGGTTTGTTTTGCTCTGCCTGACGCTCTTGTGCTTCCTTTATAGTGCGCCCCGTTGTGATCTAATGGATAAGCCGCACCTTTGTATTAGCCGCAGGATCAAATGCAAGTGAAAAAAGTAGCGGCTTATAGTCCAGAAATTCTAATGGCGCTTGTCTGGGTTAATTGTGTGCTGTTGTTAGTTAACCATCCGATAATCCTGAATGAATCATCAATCCTGGACTTGTTGACTGTCAATCACAGGGCACACAGGTTAGACTCAACTGCAACCCTAATAAGGAAGGACAAGCTGTATCAAAAATGTGTGTTTCCAAATTAAAATCAGATTCATCGCTGTTTGGCTGAATGTTGCAGTGGCGCATGAAAAGTCAGGCTGAATGATGACACCAGTCAGTACTGTGCAAAATCCCCCCTAATGTTTTACATAATTTGGAGCATTATTCAGAGCTCATCGATCATGTCCGTAATGAATCACAGCAACTTGCCTGTGCTTCCTTTTCTTCTTCTGCGGTGAGATGCCTCCGTCCTCTAGAGGGATGCGATGGATGAGAGCCTCCTTCACCGCAAACGCGTACACCTGGGACACATCAAACACTGGCGTCCGTGTGTGTAATTATATTGTGCAATTGGTGCAGTTGCAGCCATTATGCAACATCCAGGAAGTCCTCTACAAATGCGCTTTTGGGCTCACGTTTGGCCTTCACTTGAGGTCGTGCGCTGGGTAACAATGGAGGTTGCTACTAAGGAACAGGAAAAATGTTCTCCACCGCATTTCCAACCTTTCCGTCATTTAACCATGACTAAGTTGCGTCTCCACTTGGTCGTTGACTAAGTGCTTGCTCGTCACCCTGACGACAACTGGTATAGTTATCCTGTAAGACTAAAATGGAAAAATAATTTCTGTAAATGAAAAAAAAAAGTCACATGTTGAAACGGAAACTACATTTAACGTTTGTAAAACGTATTAAAACTAGTTGTACTTACAGCAAAAATGTCCTTAGTTTTCATTGTTCAGCATTGATTTTAAATTTACCGGTATTTATTTTGGTGTTATTTTATGGATGTGTGGAAAATGGGAATTGTATTATTTATTTGTACTTCATGACAATACAGTGACCTTGTTTTTTACACTTGACAAATACTCCATATCCCGGTATTAAAAAAAATAAATAAATAAATAAACTAATACTAAAAAAAAATAATAATAATAAAATAAAACAAAAAATATTTTTTTTAAATAAAAACTAACAAACCTGCTTTAAAAATAAATTAAAAGTAACGGAACTTTAAAAAACGAGTTAAAATTAAATAATACTGTGAATTTCTACTCAAATCTGAATGCTAAGTAAATAAGTAAACATCTGTATAAAAAAATCACTTTGTGTGACCATGTATTCTTACGCCGCTGCAAAAAGTAGTTTGTGCTCCCTCCGTTCATAACCTTAAAATGTCATCTGTCGGGATCATTGTCAGCAGAGGACCCCGTGTATTATCTTCCTGACGGTAACGAAGTGTCTAGTGACTAAGTCACAATATACTGAGTTTAGTGACAACTTTTCACCTCCTTGCAGTTTTTGGTGCCGATGAGGCGAGCGATGGAGCAGAAGTTGTTGAAGTAGGTGCCATGCAGTACCCGGAAGAGCGACTCTTCCGCGCCACTCCACTCCACCGTACAGCACGACGGCTGCTCCGCTTCGTCATCGACTGGGCGCAACTTGGTCGGGGTCTGGCAGCGCGAATTCCCCTCTGTAATACACACACATACACACACACACATTACTATCACAGAAGAAAAAGCAACAACACAATTAGTTACTTTTTTTTGGAGGGGGGTGAGGTAGCAACTTTGCATTCAAGGTGTAGGCTGGCACTTTCATTTTAAAGAGGAAGTCAACAAATCCCCCCCTCCCACCCTTGTGACAATAATATGTTCTATGCAGCCACACTAGTCTAAATATGGTATTCCGGTTAATATTGTATTAGTGGAACATGAGTTAAGAAGCAAAATCCAGCCGTTTTTATCCGTTTCAGGGGGGCGGCCATTTTGCCACTTGCTGTCGACTGAAAATGATATCACAGTTGCTCAGGTCTCAGGTAACAACCAATCACAGCTCATCTTAAAAAAAAAAAACATCTGAATGTCATGTTTAGACTCAGGAGGTCACATACAGTATAACATATTATTGTCAAGAAATGTTTAAGGTTAACTCCCATTTTAAGAGATTTAAGAGCCAGAAAAAAACTTATTTAAAATAACTGCTTTTTTATTTTTTATTCTCCAATTCTAATCCCAGGTGTATCCTTTTATATTGATTTGTAACATTTTAACAGTATGTAACCTTGCCAAGTATTTCTGCTGATATTGGCTGGATGCCTTAAATGCAGAAAGGGTGAGGAATTTATTTGAATGATATTTTATTTGACCCATGTCCCCTGTATCGAAATTGAGGCCAAAGAGCTTGTTTTCCCAAAGTGTGATCTAATTGTTCTGGAGGCCGAAACATGTGGCAATGAAATGAATGATGGCGACTTTTAGAGCGGAGACCACTATTTAAAGATATACGATAAAAACGCCACTCTAAGGATACACAATAGCAGCGCAATTGTGACATCCTGCTCCTTTTCTACAAGCTCTTACGTATTAACTCCCACACGCTGAAAGGCACGCGCGACTTTGTTTTGGAAACTCCACATAACCGATGTTCACGCACTCACAGCTCGAGGCAGGCGCGCTGAATGTTGCTTGGCAACGAGCTGAATGCAGCATGCTCTGTCATTGAGTATCTTTATTAATCTGCTCAACAATCTGCTTCTTTTCGCCCCCCCCCCCCCACGCACACATTAACCCGAAATGTGCGAGAGCGTCTGCTGAGGCGCACGTGACATCCAGGAGAAGAGGCCTCCAGTGAGAGTAGGGGAAGGGGGGGTGACTTATTTGCCTCCCACCGTTCTCCACATGAAGATGTCAATAGGAATGAAAGCGGACGAGTAGAAGGAAGTGTTTATGCAGGGGCCTGCCAAAGTCTTGATTTTGCTTGGCGAGCGCACGAAGGACGATCTGACTCGGAGGCTGTCATCCGCTGCCAAATGTCACTCTTCGAAAAGAGCTGCAGTCGGTCAGGAGGGAGGGAGGGAGGGAGGAAGAGGAGGTACTTTTGGGGGGAGATTATGGTAAATGATGCTCCTTTCAGAGTCATGCGCTGACTCACACAGCTATTAAAATAACTGCGTCTGCACCTGGAAAACAGCCTTTTAGTGGACTAGCGGGACATAACGGGTGACCTAGAGTAACCTCACACCCGGCCGGGGTTGCACAGTTCTTAGAATTAGCAGGATTCTTGTTATGACGAAACAACTATTCTTGAATACATTTCAACATGAACACTGCCCTTACTATAGTAAAATAAGGTAAAAAGTGTACTTAATGATTCAATTAAAAATGTATTGCACATAAAAGCTAGATTAAAATGCAACCTTAACTCATTCACTGCCATTGACGGCTATGAACGTCAAAAATTAATTTTAACTATTTCTATTAGTTTAACTTTTTTCACTTTTGTTAACAAGAGTATGAGTGTACAATAAAAAAAAATATTGTACAGTTAAAACAGATATAAAATTTGTGATTAATCGTGAGTTAACTAGTGAAGTCATGCGATTAATTACAATAAAAAATTGGAATCGCCTGACAGGTTCATTATTAAAAATTAGGGGCAATGTACAATAAAAACATTCTAGGTTTTCATACTCTTGTCAACAAAAGTAGCAAAAAATTGTTTAACTAATAAATAGTTAAAATGATTTTTGACGTTTATAACCGTTAATGGCAGTGAATGAGTTAAGAAATGCTTAGAAACAAATATTCTTAAAGATTAAACGCATAAGCATTGTACTGCACTAAAAAGAAATATCCACACGGGTTACCTGAGGAGGACGTCGTTTCATGGTCGCTTTCACCGTCTTTGCTCTCCTCGGCAAATCCCGACGGTCCGGGGCAACTTGCACTGGCGGGACGCGGTTGCTGCTGTTGCTGCTGCTGCCTGCGCCTCTTCCGAGATCTCTGCGAGCGCAATATGTTCTGATCCACAAACTCTTTTGCCCCTTTCTTCACCAGAAAGGAGAAAGCGGACAAGGAGAGAAGTTAGCGATACGTCGCCGCAGAAAAATGCTCAAACGAACGACAGGCACCTGCAACAGAAAACAGTCGGCGCCGCACGGATCCGTCTCCATTCGGATCTCTTTGCTCTTCCTCTTGTACACGTTTGGCGTCGCGTGGAAAGCTTTACAAACAAGCACACTTTTAGTACATACTATTCATACAACTGTGACTTGACGAAATGTGAAGATCTTGAATATATGAATAATGCTAGCAAAATATAACCTATCATTTGTTATTATTATTATTATTCATTACCCATAACACCATACTGTTGAAAAGTATGTTGAGTTGAGCAAATGAGTACTAAACTCAAAAGTAACCCAATTTAGATGAAATGGCGAACCCGGGGCTGGGTCCCAAAAGGACCCATCCGGTGTTGGGTCAAGATTTTGATCCAAGTGGTAAAAACTACCCACACTGATGAGTTAAAGCTACCAAGAAATAGGTTACCAGGTTACTAGTATATATGTGGTTTAAAATAATGATCAATCTACGACCACCATTTTCTAAGAAGAAGAAACCTCGCCAGTCACATTTCCGAATAATGTTACAGTACATTTATGGAAAAAATATAGTCAATTCTCCATCACAGTCTTGAAAATATAGATAGCATTCAAGATTTATAGTTCATTTGGACTTGGAAAAATTGCATATAAAAATGCATCAATACATCCAAGTGTTACAATAAGAACACTTAAACAATGATGCATAAAAAAATGCAGCTTTTCATTTTTTTTAGGAGCTCATCAAAAATAATGCCTTAAATCACTTTTCTGCAGTCAAGCTGCCAATGAACTTCTAAGAGGAGCGAGATGATTGTGGTGTGCTTGCATGCCGCCCCTTTAAAGGGGTGAACAAGAACTTTATATGGTCGGCTTAAAAAAAAAATCTGCCTCTGTGCAGCTGATATCAAATGGGCCTGATATCGGTAGCGGTGGTTGGGGGTCCCTGCTTGTCACGAATTGGACATGGCAGCAGGATGATGAACATCTTACGGTGGAGGAAGCAGTCGTATTTGAAGCATCGCCTGCAGAAGAGCGTGTGGAAGGAGTGCAACGACTGCTCTCGCTGCACCGACTTTGCGAAGGGTCCGTCCAGGCTGGGGGTGCAGAGGGGGGGCAACTTGACCGGGCTGGGCGGTTCCTGGAGGTCCTTGTACCTACAAAAAAAAAAAATAGATGAAGGAGAAGCTTTGGAGTCATTTCAGCCACTTTTGCTTTGCAGTTCAGCTCTTTCAGGTGTCTACAAATGCTCTTTTGAGGACCCCAGCGCAGGCATGCAGGGGGGAAGGGGGGTCGTCATTATTACCTCCCTTCCCAAATGTTTGCCTCTTCATGGCGAACACTAAGCAACGGTTCTATTCAGCATTGCAACACCAAGATGTCCATTATTCTCCCCTTACTTTTCCTTCAGCTCCTCAGTGGAACCCTTGTACGGGAACATGGAGGCGATGGCGGTGAAGATTTTGTCGCTGGGGATTTTCTTGCTGTCAGACGGGTCCCGCACTGTGCAAAAGACACACACAGTTTTGACATTTTGTCAGTAAGTGGTTCTGGCACAATTTAGATTTTATTTAATATGTTCCCATTGTGAATAGTTTACTAAATATTTTTCAAGTACTCTAAAGTATTAATTATTAGTGGTGTAAAGCAATTATTTTTTTAAATTGTAATTAATGGCATGACTTCAATAGTTAACTCAAAATTAATCGCTAATTTTATATCTGTTTTAAATGTACAATAATATTTACAATCAAATACTTTTTTCAAGTTTACTCCAGTTAACATAAAAGTGGAAAAAAATAAACTAATAGAAATATGGATCCATGTTTTAGTCATTAATACAGTAAATTCATAATAATTCATAAAATTTAGTTAAAATGAAAGAGATGTACTGTACTAGGCCTTTTCTGCCACTAGATGGCATAATTGCATTTGCAAGACATTGGTGACAGCTCAGTGCATTTTTATTTTCATATTAAGAGCTTGTGAAATACAACTTGACCCCACTCTCCACAAATATATGCATTATCATTAATCTTTTTACTGCAAAATTTTAACACGGACGTACGTGTCTGCTGCGTTGCGACTGGAATTCCCCCAGTACAGGCTTTCTAAGTAAGGGGTGGTCCTTAAACGCTCGTTAAAAAATTTGTGGCGCTACTTTAAATTAACAAAAAATTTACTTACTAATTTTGACACCCCTATTAATTATAAAAAGAAGATCCATATTACAGAAAGACTGGCATATAATTTCCCCTCAAATGTATCTGTCCTAAGGTGGTAAAATTGTACAACTTGCTCTTTTTAATTTTTTTACTTGCAGCTGTGTCACATCCGTGTCATACAACGGGTTCCTTTTCAAACAGAAAACAAGCAGGGGACACGTTGTCCGCATGTAAACAACACCAGCCCAGGGGTGGCGCTGGCAGTGGCACGGTGACCGGGCAAACAGTGGCGGCCTTGTTGTCTCTCTCTCTCTCGCACGCTCACGCGGGACAAAGTCTGACGTGACAAACGACGCGCTCTCACCCTCAAAAGTGCTCCTCCTCTTTCTGCGGATGAACGGCGCTTTGCTCTCCTCGGAGCCATCGGTCAAGCTCCGCCTCATCGCTCGCTCTTCTTCCTTCTTTTCAGTCGCCGCCGCCGCCGCCGCCGTCGTCGCTTCCTCCTCCTCGTCGTCCTCGTGGTCAGAGTACTGGCTCAAGGCCTCCACTAGCTCCTTAAAGATCTCGTCGCTGATGAACCCCCCCTCTGTAAGGCGACGACGCAAAGTGAGCACAGTAGATGTGACAGAATGGTGGTGTTAAAAAAAAATGAAACGCACCTCTGTCGCCATGAATGCCGTCATAGTTGTCAATCAGTTCCTCCAGGAAGGCTTCATCCTGCTCCAATACTTCATCGCCCATGTAGGGGATGTTGTGCAGGAATGTCTCATCCTCCACCTGCAGTATCACAAATCAAACATTAACAAGAAGTCTCTATGACATCAAAAGGCACTATTTTTAGGAGGAAGCATCACGAGACACTTCATTTTTAATCCGTGTGAACTGAGCTTCTGAAATATAAAAGTCCACTACATTAGGTACACCTGCACAATTTCACAATGGTGGAATTAAAACGGTTTGAATCTTTTGAACACAAGCGGCATGAAAGGGCACAGGTGTACCTAATGTTTTGGCCCAGTGAGTTGGACTATGTTGTGCGTGTTGTTCACCATAAAGTTGTGCTGCAAAGGTGACCAGGAGTACATGAAGGGGATTCCTGTCACCGTTGACAGAGGCCTCATGGCAAGGGCCTGAATTTTGAACCCTGGGAATCCGGACTCCACGGTGCACATCTGGGAAGAAGCATTTATTATTATTTTTAAATAGACAAATAAAAACCTGCCAACCTTCTTTAGGTTCTACATCTTTTCTTGCCTTCTTAGCAGCTACAGGGCCGCCTGAGCTGGATAAGGGCACCGACTGGATTCTCAGCTTGGACCATTCCTCATTCAGGATGCCGGTCTGCTTCTCAATCTTTAGCCGATTGGACACAAACACAGCCTGGAGCCAAAAGTAACATTAAAAACACCAGCGGCGCAGGAAGGAATGTCGCTTTGAACAAGTGGCCCGACCCACCTTGACCTCCTCTGTTTTCTTAAGGCGCTTCAGCTGGCGAAGACGCATGTACTCGGACCTGACCCGCCGACGCCACTCCAGCAGGCTGTGGGCGGGGCCGAGGTATAAGGGCGGCTGAGGTTTCGGAGTGGGCGGGGCAATGACGGCTGGCGTTGAAGCGTCATCAGCGCTTACCTCCATGGCTCTTAAAAAAAAAGACAATACATAAGAGAGCATACTGAACAGTAGCAGGTGCCTGACACAAAGTCATCATTTTAGGTTCATTGCACACCTTTCTTCCATGCGGCGTTGCATTGCTTTGGATTTGAGATCAGCACAGCTTCTAAACTGAAGATAACGCTAGTCATGTCGTTTAGGAAGGAAAGTTGGGCAGGTTTAGGCACCTCACGCTCGAACAGAGTATATTTAAGTTATAAATGGAGTATGTGTGTGGTAGGTAGGTGAGTGTGTGTTGCAATCATGAGAAAAGATGACACAGTTTATGAAGTGAATGTTTATTTTTTTACAAAAGCTTATATTCTTCACAATATTCTGTGGCGCTTGAAAAATCATTGAAAATGCTCTACTGATGGCTATATGGGAAAGTCTGCTTTGGAAACATGTGGCAGACTAGTCTAGATAATGTGTTAATGCTTCTCTGTCACACAACTACAAACGACAATACTGTTGACAATCATGTGGCAGCGTTGATCAAAAAGTAAAATGTTGAACTTGTCTAGATCCTATTGCAATACAGCGCCCCTGTTAGCACATACTTTGACGTCTCTAGGAAACAGCGCCCCCTGGTGATGGCAAAACATACGCGTCACTGGGGTAAAATAAGCCTTCGTGGCCATTTAAAAGGCTACGGACGGTTTAAAAGTACAGTATCTTCGTTTTCGTCCGTCGGCTTGCCAGATAGTGAGCTAGAGCATGCAAACGTCCACTCGTTGCGTGCATGGCCTTGACACGGCGGTAACGCGCACGGTGGTCACGAGTGGGCGTGCCTCGGTCCGAAGATAAGTGCGTAGTGTTGCGTGCGTGCTTGTTTTTATGTGCCTTGCTTAAGTTGCGTGCGCGCGGAAGATGCGTGAAAACGACCTGCGCAACATCTAACATCTGCGTCATACACACACGCGCGTGGACTTTCCACCCGTCACCCGCACATCATACACCACCACCATCTCACCAGCCGTCCGTCACATACCTTCAAATCCACGCGTGCTCTTCGTATGGAAGCTCCTGAGTGACGATCCCGCGTGGATTGAAAGCAGGCGCGTCCCCGCTTATGGACGTGACGCAGACTCGGTGTCCGCATGACGACGGCTGGGTGTCCGAGCGATCCCTCGGCGGCGACTATGCGGGGCCATGCCGCTGCTGCTGCTGCTGTGGGCTAACCTTGTTGTCGTGGGGTGGGGGTGAGCGGAGACTAAGAGGGAATGGGGTGGGGGGCGTCCACGGAGCTGCGCACTTGGCAGAGCAGCAGCAGCGGCGTCAGTAGCAGCAACAGCAGCACGGTGACGTATCCGTGGGTCAGGGGAGGAGAATTTATGGTTAAATTGTTTTTGCGCCGTCTGGGGAATGGAGGAAGTGTCGTGCGTGGGGCCGCCAGCCTCCTCTTCCTCTAACGCCAACGATTAGTCGTAGATCGCCACTCGTCAGAAAATAAATTACTACACTTCTGAGTCACAAACGCTACGTCCTGGTTTTGAAGCGGGCCATAAAGAGAGACTTTAATGGGTGATTACTAGTAATCGATCAGAAAAGTTGGAAGCGATCCAGCAGCTGCTTCAGTCGTCAAACACTCCATTTGTCGTTCTGAGATCCTCCTCTAGGGGGCGAGCGAGGTAATTTTCCCAGTATAGTCATGGAAGAAGTGAAAGCTCAAGAAGGTCCTTTTCGGCTAATGGTGCCTTCAGGTACATAACGTAGAATTGCAACTCATGTTTGAAAGCTTTAAAGTGTCACATTCCAATAGGTTATTGTGTCAGTGGCTTTTAACGTTCATTTAACATACATTACAAAACATGTATTCATTCATCGAGGGACTACTAAGTAATGCCTCTGCCTACAGTGACGTTAGTTTCCCACTAACGAGTAGTTTGATGACCCAACCAAAACCCCTCCCCACTACCTAAATGAACCAAGATGAGAACACGTTTACCGTGAGTAACAAAAAATAATTTAATCCAAACAAACAATCCACTATCCAGGCGCGCATCTGATTCCAATCAACAGGATCGTTATCAGATTTATGCAGGGCTTGCTGATGAGCTGATCAATAAACATCCAAAACCCGCAGCCATCGAGGACCGAGTTTGCCCACCCCTGGGCTAGGGGAATGTGCACTATCGTGTAAAAACACTAATTCCTTAGTCCACACGAATACCCACAACATTTTACCATCACCATCTGTCTTAATACCCCAACATTACATAATAAGATGCCTAAAAAAAACATGACTACTTACATAAATGCCTACATTAGATTAAAACACTACTACTACTACTGTAATAATAATAATAATGATGATGATGATGATGAATCACTGGTATACTCATCCCTTATACTGACTCATGCAGCCATGCGGTAAAAAAAATCTATATATATTTTCACTTAAAAACGCAATATATTGGCTATAAAACCTCTGTCCCCCAAAGCATTTTTAAATCAGTGAAGCACTAAAGCCACTGAAACGCTGTATTCTGCCTTCTAAGTTTAATTTTTTATGTTTCACACATTTCAATATTGGATTATTCCATATTTCAATGACATTCGGATTCTACCTCCATAGGATTTATGGGTAGTGTAAGCAAAAATAATTAGCCCTTAATTTTTTTATTTTTCGTTAGTTTAATGGTACCTTGCACGAAAGCGCAAATGCCAAGTTGTAGTCTTGGATGTCACACACGAGGGCGCCGTTGAGCCTCATTTAATGCTCCAGTGTGCCAAACATGCATATCCATCTCCAGTGGGTTCAGTATTATTGAGATTGTTTTCACGGCTATCATGCTAAGCTAACATCACACATGCCTGTTGTGGTTTGGACGTTCATGCAATCCTGCTTACTAATTACACAGTGGGGAAAATTGAAGTTTGCGTGTACAGAGCGTTGATGGTGAACTGTAGCAAAGCAAACAACCAGCGGAAGATAAGCTGTCAAGATTTGAGGCCTTATCAGGAGGAATTTTGATTGTGCTTAATGTCAACTGGGCGTGTTGCTTTTGGCAACTGCTGTGGGGAATCTGTAACGCGTTGATGCAACGCCCAAGAGAGACGGCAAGCATGTGGAAGTACATTTGAATGATGGCAGGCTGAATTGGTGCAAGTAGGAGATATCAGTCAAAATCTTTCACTACTTGAGCGGAAATCTGTCCGCTTTGATGCAATACGATGTGGACTATATGTCGATTTGACACTGGAGCAATAAATATATCTTTAAATTAAATTTAAGACCTCATTTAATGATGTAAATCAGTGATGCTGAATGCATATTGATAACACGTGATAGTATATTATTTGGTTTCTAAATTGAGAAGCATCAGAACACGCAGGCTATATTTACTACACATGCATCCAGTTGTACGGTGGTCTAACAGTTAGAAAGCTTCGTCAAAGCTATCTACATTTGAATTGCTGATTGCCTGTTAGGCTACAGCTCAGTGAGCAGCCAAGTGTATTTTTGGGAAATGAGGTAATTATTTTTTGCTAGAGTGAAACCCCCAATCAATCTGATTTGTTTTATATGAAGTGACTAATGAAGTCAATGGCAATTCCACAGGAGTTTTTGCTTTTTGTTCATCAGCATGTCAGCAAAACTAAAGAAGAAAAATGTGATGACAACCTTCAGCTTAAAAAAAAAATGGAACTGATTGCTACATAGGAAGACATAGGTGCACATGGCTCTGTTCTACCTGCTCAGCAAAATATGTTGATGTCAACAATATTTAAAGATGAGTTTAAAGTGAATTTCACAAATTTTGTCTATATTTTTTAACAGTGTTTTTTTTACAGTTGTATAATATTATTTTGTTTTGGTTGTGTTGTTTTGTCTTGGTAAGCAATAGCAAACTTAATGTAGCTTCCATGAGGTGTCTCTTACATGTCATTGTGTGGTAAACTTCAGGTTGCTTGATAAATATGCAACTGTAATACTTGACAAGGGAACAAGGCCTAGTGTTGTTCCGATACCGGTATCGGGAGAGGCCCCGACACTGCATACAAACAGTGGTATTGGCCTCGGCAAGTACTAACAAGTAACATGCCATCTTCTTTTCCTTTTGGCTTTTGCCTTCAGTTGCCTCCATCTAACCCTGTCCTCCCGATTCTCTGCTCTCATACCAATCACCTTCATGTCCTCTTTAACTACATATATAAACCTCTTCTTTGGTCTTCCTCTAGACCTCTTGCCTGGCATTTGGAAACTCAGCATCTGATTTCATTATTTCCAACGCTAACAAAGGACTTTGGGTGCAGCATCTTGAATGCTCTGAACCAATGGCAGGGCAGCTTTTTCATGTTGAAAAAACAAAACAAACCTATAAGTATTGGTACGGCAAAACTGGAATCGTTATCAGGGGCCAAAGAACGGTATTGGAACAACACTAATAAGGTCAACGACAGTTAAAAATGTTACTTAAAACGTGGTCTGGTCTGTTTATAACCACAATAGTTAGGGACCGCATAATTGACGCCCCTCTCCACAAATGAGGTTTGTAATTGAATATAGATGCCATATGATGGGGAAATTGAAACTTGTTACAGAAATAACCGTATTTAGTGGTTTAATTATTCAGCACAATCAAACCACTATCACATGAGGCTCATCAAAAGTATTAGCTAGCATACTAGCCTGAATAGCATGCTAGTATGAACTGCCGTGACATCATATATGAGCAAACAAACAAATTAGCCCACGCCCCTTAAAGGTACACAATACAGTTGTGACTTTCAACTTGTCTCAACATACTGTAATTCCCAATTTATTTAGTTACATACTTGGTCACGGAACAAAATCAATACGCAAGATATCACAAGAAAAAAAAAGGGATCCTGTTAAATTTTGGAGGTTCCACTCTACTACAAAATGTGACACTGTCAGAGAGTAGGTGTTACAAGTGATGGAGCATCTCTCTCTCTCTCTCCCAGCTCGTGAAACCAGAGGGGGGCGGGATGAGAGCCAGGGATGGCGCTACATCAGTAGCAGAGTCTACCTTATCACAGCCTCTCTGTCCTCTTTGGCAGGAAAAACGCCCATCCTAGGAAACGTGGGCTTCCTGTTATTTTATGAAGCCTTCCTGTTAAAAAAAGAAGGGGAAAAAAACGTTGGGATATGTAACCCCTAACTGGCCTCCAAGTGGGAGAAGGACAGAGCATTGTTGGGCAACATGACATCGAGCAGGTTTCACATCGTCTTTGCCGTCTCTTTTCTTCTCATGTGCGGTAAGTGAAACTTTCTCGCTTTATATACAGTACAGTGAGGTGTACTTCAGGGCTCACCTCTGAGTAGGAATTCCCAGGAGCTTTCATCTCTTTAAAGGCCCTTTCATTGAATACTGTATTTCATTTTTTTCTTTTGGAAGCAAGTTTAGTTTAATTTACAAAGCTGCTTTTGTTGTGAAATCCTGATCCAGATGTTTAAAATAAAAGTTTGGCATCATTGTCACTGATGCTTTTTATTTGCTTCACCTTTTGGAACCACAGTAAAGCAAATACAATTCAATTTACTTATTGATATGAATGTTTATTTCTTTCCCTCATACAGCCTGGTGTACCCCAGTATGCTGTCTGGTGGATGAAAAGTTGAATATGCAGTCCGCCACCACAGTAGGTAAGAATATTGTCATTGTAAATAAATCTGTCAAATCTCAATAATCCTCATTTGCATCCATGCTGGACTGTCTTCCAACTTTCCATATATCGTTGCTGTACAAAGAAAAGTCTAAATATTTTTTATAGTATTTTGGAAGATGTTTTTTCTATAATCCTGCTCACCAATCAATCAGCCGAACAAACAGTCCTTGGCAGAAGAAAAGTGACCTAGCACACATAGTACTCAAGTTGTATTTCCTATGTTACTGACATGTTTTCTTTACAGTGTATCAATCAACAGAGATGATAAACGCCATTGCCAGTAAGTGTCTTGTTTAATTCTTCATAATTACATAATAACACCCACACCCACACACTGTATCACATCATAATATGTTGAGTGTTTTGATTGACTGTGTGTGTCCTCTCCTGCGGGGAATATTTGGCATCATATTCCTAAACTCAAAAGAGCTGAGCGATCTGGGAGACGACGACCTCAGCCAAGATCCATGTATATGTGTGCGTGTGTGTTCTCTGTGCTCCAATCCAACACAAACTCCCGGTGAGGTCTCATCAGCCGAAGCCTCGGAGAAAGGTTAAGTGAAACCGTGCCCCACCTGGCGCAACTTCCTGAATTTGTTCGTCATTGGGCCCCCACACTGTGACTGAGGCAGTGTTGTTGTGAAACCGGCGCGAGTTTGCAAGTGAGCGATTGCCCCTTTGCTGTTCCTCATCATATGCCCCCCCCCCCCCTTCCACACACACACCTCCCCCAAGTCGTAGCTCCTCCTCTGCAGAAAAGCAGAAAAGACACTTCCTGATGTCATTACTAAATCAAAAAGCGCCTCGGCTAGCAGATGTCAAGAGAGGCCCCATGAGCTGATTCTGTGACATGTAAAGTTCCATGAAAAGTCTTGGGCTGCTTTGTTATCACAGCAATCATTTTGACAAACAGTTCAGGGCGCATTGAAAATCCCAAACCGATTTACAAGAAGCGGTCAAATTCACAGGGCAAGGAAGTAGTTGAGACATTTTTGGAGAAGATCTGGACACATTTGATGATGCAGCAATCTTGTACAGCAGCGTGGGCGCATGGGTCAAAGGGGGGTGGGGGGGGGGGGTATTATAAAACATGCATACTAGTTAAGGATTTCAATTTCAATTTCAAGTCGGAAACAACTTCACTGATGCAGAACCACCAGTAGAAGGTAGTGATGCATCATTTTAGATATGAGATCAGCCCAGTTTGTAAATCTAATCTGATCGAGAAATGGCTGCATTTTGTTAAATCGACCTTGGTTTACTGTTAGGCGGCACGGTGGATGACTGGTTAGCACATCCGCCTCCTAGTGCAGAGGACGTGAGATCGAGTCCGGGCTTCAGCCTTCCTGGGTGGAGTTTGCATGTTCTCCCCGTGCTTGCGTGAGTTTTCTCCGGGTGTTCCAGTTTCCTCCCACATTCCAAAAACATGCATGGCAGGTTAATTGAACACTCCAAATTGTCCCTAGGTGTGATTGTGAGTGTGGATGGTTGTTCGTCTCTGTGTGCCCTGTGATTGGCTGGCAACTAGTTCAGGGTGTACCCTGCCTACTGCCCGAAGCCAGCTTGGATAGGCTCCAGCGCCCCCTGTGACCCTTGTGAGGACAAGTGGTTAAGAAAATAGATGGATGTTTACTGCTGATTACACAAAAGAAAAAGGAAGACTCCAACTTCGCTTCCCACTGTCTTGACCAATCAGTGCCCTCAGCCACTTGTGTCTTTCCCAGGTGTGTCTTGTTGAGTAATTAGTAGGGTTGTATTTAGGCCCCCGTCCACACGAAAGCCAGTTTCAATGTATCCTCAGAAGTTTCTTGCCGTTCGTCCACACGATGGCGCGGTTTCGGAGCTTGAAACCGATCAATTTTGAAACCAGGCTCCAGAGTGGAAAGATTTCAAAATTTTCAAGCCTGGACACCATATGCAGGATACTCCTCCAGTGATGACGTAATGGTCGCAGCTTGATGACGACGCATTGTTGCAGATTGATGACGTATACGCCAATTCTCGCGTGACTGCTCGCAAACCGTCAGTCTGTCAACAACAATGGCAGATAGCCGTGTCGTAGTCGTTTTGCGCAGCCTTTTTATCTTGTTTATGCTTTTGCAGCAAAATATTTTGCTTCTTTATTCCCACGTTTAACAAGCGGTGTTGTATTTGAATCACCTGCCATTGTCATTTCTCCTGTGTTCGTCTTTTTTATGTTGTTTTGATACATGCAAAGCCCATGTTTGTTCTGTGGATTGCAATAAAGTTAGAAAAAAAAGAAGTGTTCGTCTTCTTCGCTGATTCTTCTTCTACGCTTTCCGTTAGCTCCCTGTGGCTGCGCTACAGCGCCACTCCAAACTTGGCATATACATTACAGCCGTTAAACGTTCTCAGCGTCTTCTTTTGGACACATGGAAGTCTTGAAATGCTTCTGTGTGTACGAGATTAGTTTGAGGAACGAAGCCGGCTTTCCTTACGTCTGGAAGGGGCCTTAGTCTCCGGGGTTTGTTTAGTCAGTGTGGATGCATTGTTGGTGTTATGTTTGGTTTGTTGTAGTCACGTCTTGTTACCTAGCCACATCTCAAACCCCAAGCCCAGTCAAAGCCGCAGCCAAGCCAACACCAAAGTCATAGCCACAGCCTGCCAAGTCAAGCCAAAAGCCACAGCCAGCCAAGTCAAGTCCGGTCACATCTCGTCCTGTTCTGCCATGTCATGTCAAGTCCAGTTAAGTGCAAGTTGATCAAGTCCAGTGCAATTCGATCAAGTCCGGTGCAAGTCAAGTCCAGGTAAGCGCAAGTCGAGTGCAAGTTGAATCCAGACGAGTGCAAGTCAAGTTCAGTTAAGCGGAAGTCGAGTGCAAGTTGAATCCAGACAAGTACAAGTCGAGTACAAGTCAAGTGCAGTTTAGCGCAAGTTGAGTGCAAGTGCAAGTCAAGTCAAGTCAAGTGCAAGTCGAATCCAGTCAAGTCCAGTTGAGTGCAAGTTGAGTGCAAGTCAAGTCCAGTTAAGCGCAAGTCGAGTGCAAGTTGAATCCAGACAAGTACAAGTCGAGTACAAGTCAAGTGCAGTTAAGCGCAAGTCGAGTGCAAGTTGAATCCAGACAAGTGCAAGTCAAGTCAAGTCAAGTGCAAGTCGAATCCAGTCAAGTCCAGTTGAGTGCAAGTCAAGTCCAGTTAAGCGCAAGTCAAGTGCTAGTTGAATCCAGACAAGTGCAAGTCGAGTTCAAGTCGATTCCAGTCCAGTCCTATCAAGTCCAGTTCAGTCACGTCATATCCTGGTACCCTGCTCACCTTCTGCTCTTAATTTAATAAACTCACCACTTTTACTCTGTTACTCTAACTGGTATCACAATATATGTCTGGAGTGGGAATGTACGCCAGCACCCCCGCCACCAATTTGGCAATTAGATTCCGATTGGTAATATATGTCAGCACTCAACCCTTCAGACATCCCCACATTGAATGGTTGCTAGTCCGCAAAAAATCTCTACTAATACAAATCAGTCCCTGGCGGAAATTTGCATTAAGGTGCACATATAGGAATTTACTTTGAACAGCAGAATCGCTTTGGCGGCCTCCATGGACCAGAAGTTAGCCCACTAATGAAAGACCAGAAAATCACTAAGACCTTTCTCCCGAGGTCTGCAGACTACTGGGTGTGAGTAGTTATTAGACATGATTAGTTGTTATTAAAGTGTAACTTTGGAATCACTGTGCTTTTGGGAAGGCAGAAGACTGTAATGGATGAAGAACAGTCATATTGGGACTGGGAGCAGATCAAACTCGTTTGCTTAACTCGCACGTGTTAGTTTGTCTTTTATTTGGCTCAAATTAAGCCAAATATCGATCTGTGCCGCTTGCACAGTCGTGATTCCCATCCAGCCCCCGAGAAGCTTTAAATATTTGCTTATGTTTCCTATTTGGCTGAGGCAACCCCCCCCCCCCCCCAAAAAAAAAGGCAAATAAATCACATGCTGTGAGTCTGGCCAGGCCTTCCACTGTGAGAAAGTGAGACTAAAAAGCAGAACAAGAGTTGAGGAGTAAAGGGTTTTCAGATGTGAGTCCAGCCCAGCTCGCTTTGGGTGTGCTTCCTTCTTTTTTATTTGGGGGAGAATGGAGAGGACAATCTGTGTTGCCTCCACCCCCTCCAGAAGGCAGAACCATCCTAGGGAAGCGCCAGTCGGAGACGGGAAGAGCTGCCGCCGAGGCGCGGGGGCCGTGGGGCTGATCTGAGGGGAACATCTGGCGAGGCGGGCAGGGTAGCTCTCCGTCGGACATCTGCTGGCGAGGGTTTTACGCCGCGTCGCTCTCATCCTGACGCCGCTTCCTGTTATGCCTCGCTGGGCCTCAGCGTCTTTGTTCAGGGTCATCCGTGCGGGAGGAGACACCCTGAGTCATTTATTCTGACATGAAGGGAGCGCTTGGGTTGATTGTGGTGTTCTTCTCCTTTTTCTGTGGTGAGTGTGTGAGATCGTGTGTGCGTGTGTGTGCTCGCGATTCCCCTTTATCCAGCTGCAGATGTCTTCCTGTAGAACACATGAAGCTGCATTATTTTTGGGTTCAAATTGTGTTTTGTATTGCATGCATGCCATTCAAACTTGTAATCGCAACTGTTTCCCCTCCAGATGCCACCTTGGGAGACACCGCCTCACCAAGCGGTATGTGGAACAATCTTATTTACACCATTTTATTAGGTAGCCTACACCTGCACAGTTTCAATAAGAACCAACTCAAAATTATAATACGCAATAGCGACTGAGTACGAGTGGTGACACACACCTTCACCACCAATACTCCGCACCATACGCCCTAAGAATGCTCTGATACTTTGACACGAATACCACTTTACCAGCCTCGCATATAACTTTCTGCCAGGGTTTAGGAGCCATGTTAGCCGTGTAGCGCTACTTTGTACTGCTAAACGCTAAAGCCAACTGCAAATTATAAACCGCAATCTATATATCTATAATATTTATTGACTTAACTCACCTCAACTCACTTTTATTCATATAGTGTTTCCGCAAGTTCACTGAGGCAAAAACTCGGGCTTGGTAGGAGTTCAGTGGGGCCATGGAAAACAACTTCTGGATGACTTTGAGGAAATTCTGGTCCAAAATCCGGCATCTCGGCAGAGGAAAGCAGTGGACCATTAACACTATATATAGTGTAGATGGAGTGCTGCTAACCTCAACTCGGGACGTTGTGAGTCAGTGGAGAGAATACTTCAAAGACCTCCTCAATTCCACCTTGGAGGAAGCAGAGTCTGGGACTATGAGGTGGGCTCTCCTTTCTCTGGGGTCGAAGTCATTGAGGTGGTTGGGAAGCTCCTCAGTGGCAAAGTTCCGGGGGGTGGATGAGATCCGCCCGGACTTCCTAAAGGTTTTGGATGTTGTGGGGCTGTCATGCCTCTACAACATCACGTGGACATCTGGGACAGTGCCTCTGGATTGGCCGACCGGGGTGGCGGTCCCCCTTTTTAAGAAGCCAGTAGCATTAACAATAGTGGTGGATTAACTGCCCTTTTTAAGAAGGGGGACCGGACGGTGTGCTCCAACGATAGCGGGATCACACTCCTCAGCCTCCCTGGAAAAGTCTGTTCAGGGGTGCTGGAGAGGAGGGTCCGTCGAGAAGTCGAATCTCAGATTCAGGAGTAGCAGTGCAATTTTTGTCCCGGCCGTCGAACAGTGGACCAGCTCTACACACTCGGCAGGATCCTCGAGGGTGCATGGGAGTTCGCCCAACCAGTCCACATGTGCTTTGTGGACTTGGAGAAGGCGTTTGACCGTGTCCCTCAGAGAGTTCTGTGGAGGGTGCTTCGGGAGTACAGGGTACCGAGCCCCCTGATCCGGCAGTAAGTCAAATTAATTTCAATTACGGCAATAAGTCGAATTCTTTTCCAGTGAGGGTTGGACTCCGCCAAGGTTGTCCTTTGTCACTGATTCTGTTCATAACTTTTATGGACAGAATTCCTAGGCGCAGCCGAGGCGTTGAGGGAGTCCGGTTTGGTGGCCTTAGCATTGCATCTTTGCATTTTGCAGATGATGTGGTGCTGTTGGCTTCTTCAAGCCAAAATCTCTCAAGAACTCTCACTGGAGTGGTGAGTGTGAAGCGGTATGAAGCGGTTGCGATGAAAATCAGCACCTACAAATCCGAGACCATGGTCCTCTGTCGGAAAAGGGTGAAGTGCCCTCTCTGGGTCGGGGATGAGATCCTGCCCCAAGCGGAGGACTTCAAGTATCTTGAAATCTTGTTCACAAATCACGAGTGAGGTCAGGGTGGAGTGGGTGATTGACAGGCGGATTGGTGCAGCATCTGCAGTGATGCGGACTCTGTTGTGGTGAAGAAGGAGTCGAAAAGGCGACGCTCTCGATTTACTGGTCGATCTACGTTCCTACCCTCACCTGTGGTCACAAGCTGTGAGGCGTGACCGAAAGAACCAGATCCCAGATACAAGTGGCCGAAATGAGTTTCCTCCGCAGGGTGTCCGGGCTCTCCTTTAGCGACTGGGTGAAAAGCTCGGTCATCCGAGAGGGTTCTCAGTGTCGAGCCGCTACGCCTCCACGTTGAGAGGAACCAGTTGAGGTGGCTCGGGCATCTGGTTCGGATGCCTTCAGGATGCCTCCCCGGAGATGTGTTCCGGGGATGTGATGCGACAGGCCCTGAGGACGACCCAGGAAACGCTGGAGAGTCTTTTGGCTGGCCAGGGTACGCTTTGGGATCCCGGCGGAGGAGCTGGTTGAAGTGGCTGGGGAGAGGGAAATCTGGGCTTCCCTGCTAAAGCTGCTGCCCCCGCGACCAGACCCTGGATAAGCGGTAGTTAATGGATGGATGCTTTCACAACAGCTGGAGCTATACAGTACAATAATTTAGTACTGGGTGTTTTTAGGCCTAAAAAAAGTATTACACTGTAACAGACAATAGACTGCAATGGACAAGCTCTTCCTCCTATTAGTCCATTATTTCGAGCTTTGACTTCCTAGACACAAATTACAACTTTCCGATTAGCTAGAGCTTTGGTGCCATCTTGTGGCCTCTTAAGAGTGTTTAAGAAAGAGCACAAAAACTGTCAAAAAACAAACAAACCACTCATCATATTAGAGTTTTGCTTCTAAGTTTACTGTAAATACCCCAGAGGTGTGCAAATTTATGAGTCCACTGTATGGTGAGAAAAAGGCTTAATGTGGGCTTAATGTCCATAAAATCCAAAAATACTTTGGCAATGGTTTTGATATTTTTAGAGGTTGAATTTGACATGAGAAGAGATGTGCATGTGAATTTTGGTGATGATTCAAAGCATTTTTGTGTCATTAAGCAACGTTTATCTTTTGGACATTTACAGTTGTACTCACAAGGGTATGTAAACTTTCGAGCACAACTGTAGATGTGCAGGTGCAGGTGAACGTAATGCAATGTCTGGTTTGTGGGTGATTTTGAATGCTCATTTGTAATCTCTTCCTTGCAGCTTGTGCACAAACCACTGTCAGTTGTACAAGATTCCTTGGTTACTGTGATGCTTTTTTCGGGGGCGCCACCATGGACTGCCTGTATGATCTCCTGGACCCCATTTGCCTCTGCAACTTTGAGGTGGCCATGGAGGCCATGAACACCACCAACTGGTGTGCTTGGAGTAACGTAAGCTGGTAAGCGGACTTCACTGTCCAAGTTTATTCCAACACAGTGGTACCTTGACTTATGAGTTTCATTTGTACCCTGACCAAGCTCTAGCTCAATTTACTTGGGTATGAAATTAATTTAATTGCCTATAATCAATGCAAGCCCCCCCCTCCCCTCGAGAAAAAGTCACCATTTTATGTTGTGCAATTTTAACTCATTCACTGCCATTGACGGCTATAGACGTCAAAAATTCATTTGAACTATTTCTATTGGTTTAACATTTTTTTCCACTTTTGTTAACAAGATTATGAAAACCTAGAGAAAAAAATATTGTACATTTGGAACAGATATAAAATTTGTGGTTAATCGTGAGTTAACTAGTGAAGTCATGCGATATATTACGATTTTTTTATAATAATTTTTAATGATCTTTTCTTCTTTTTTTCCTAAAAAAAAGAAGTAATTTTATTTTTTGTTTTTAATAATATTTTATTTAAAAAATAAAATAAAAGATTCTTAAAAATTAGGGGTGTCAGGCAATGACATTTTTTTTATTATAATTAATGGCATGACTTCACTAGTTTACTCACGATTAGTATATTTTTTTTATATCTGTTCTAAATGTACAATAAAAAAGGGAAAAACATTTTAAACTAAAATAAATAGTTCAAATGAATTTTTGACGTCTATAGCCATCAATGGCAGTGAATGAGTTAATAACTATTTTATAAAAAAAACAAACATTAATCTTCCCTTTCGTCGCAGGGGTTACATTCCAGACCACCCCCACCATAAGTGAAATGTGCGATACAGAAACTCCCTATTGACCAAGTGAAAAGTAATAATCACAGGTACCACTGTAGTGTTTGAAAGTAGTAAGCGTGATGGTGAGCTGCCGTCGCTTCTCGTTAGGTTGTACAGCAACTTGAGCATCTGCACCGAGAACATCTCCGACTGCCTGGGCATCCCGTGGCCCAACCCTCTGGTGGAGCAGACCTTTGTGGACATCCACCACAAGTTCTTCAAGGACTGCCCCATGGAGGAGCTCAGCGACCCGCCGCCGCCCATCATCTTCGCCCTGGTGATCACGCCCATCCTCCTGATTCCCGTCATGGTCAGCCTGGTGGTCCTCAAGACCAAGAATGGGGATGGGAGCTCCTGATCTCCTCGGTGTGAGCGAGGGCTGAAGATTTGGTTTTGTCGAGATGAGCCGCGGTAGGGAAAACGTCACGGGAGATTTAGAATACCATCAGTGCTTTTCAAGTGCATGGAACTTTTTGTTCTTGGAAATGTTATTCAAGGAACATAAAGAGTCCCTTGGCCCATTGTTATTTACGGAACCAGTTGAGTCCGTTTGACGCAGGAAAAACCCAGTGGAAACAATTTAGTTTGGTTTGGTTCTCCCTTGTTTTTGCATCCATTGCTGTGTTATTTCTAGTTTCTCCTAAACTTTTCTGGCTCGTCATTTATCAACCTTGCGGATATCTTGACATTTACTTTGTCCGTTTTGATCTGCTACTCACAGTTCCTCATTCTTTCGATTTCAGAGAAATTCGCAACTGAACCTGCACGTCACTCTCCACCTGTCAGAGTTTATTTTCCATCTTGTAAAGTGATTGGGAAAACATCAAAACATCATGTGACAAATGTTGGAACCTACCTGATTAGGGACTTTTTTTTTAAGAAATAGATTTAACGTTCTATCCGTAACTTAATTATAGACAACATTGTCTGAAGGTTTCTAGTTCCAGGACTAAGTTCCTGTGGTCCATCGAGTCCTTGCTGTAACTAGCTACCAAGGAAGGAGTCAAACGGTTTTACCTACCTTCCGGATACATTTTTTCATCTCTGATATCCCCAAAAAAGTTCTCAAAAGAATGTGCACCTGGTTGTCTGTCCATCTTCTCAAAGGATCAACTTTGCAAACCCCGCCCCCAAAGCTCTTGAACCTTTTTAGCTTTATAGCTCCTTATAAGGACTTCTTGGGAGGTTGATATACATTTACCTGGCTTCAAAATTGTAGATCAGGATTTTTGGTTTCAAGCCCTTGCTCTATCTAAAGCCACATTGCTGCCAATTGGCCAAATCCAGATTGGCTCGGCTTGATCAGGTAAATCCTAATGTAGCTACCGTTTGTGTGTGTGTGTAGCGACTTAGCTATTTAAATAGCTCAATAATCAACAGATGACAATGTCTATCGACAGCTCTCTTGCAAGCAGAGACTATTTATTCTCTGTCTTCCAATCAGTGGAGTGTGCTTTCTCTATCCCCACCCCTTTTTGTACCCTACCACAGTTTTTTGTACCCCCAACACGAGGATGCCAAAAGTGATTACACCACGATGACTTCCACAAACACATTGTATCAAAGTGAACAAAACTGTGCTACTTGGTGGAAACAGGAACTGAGTTCAGCTTTTTAATGACAAGACCTTAAAGGAGTGGTTGCACTTAATATGAACCAAATGACGACTAACACATTTTTTATGACACTGTGTGTAATTATGACAAAAGCGCTGGAGCTTGCTGGATAGTCCTACGGTTTGGTTACATTGAGAGTGTACTCAGTGTTGCGTGGCACCGGGAGCTCTCCTTTAGACTGAGCTAAGCCGGCTCGGGTTGGGCAGGATGAGATGCCAGAGGTGATGGAACACAATTGGGAGGAGGAGGAGGAGCCTTCTTTCCTGCTATTGTCTCATTTTAAAACACAATCCTCATCCTTTTATTCAGATGGAGTTTATATTTGACTTAATGTCAGTGACAGGAAGCAAAAGATATAAATAATGTTTTGCCTTGTTTGAGTGACGAGAAAAAGCTCTTTTTAGTGCTTTCAGATTTAGCTCTTATTTATGTGGTATTTCTGTGTATTTTCGGGACTTCTGTAGCATCTGGGAGGAAACTATATAATGTACTGTATTATAATTAAACACATTTTATACATTTGGATCTAAGATTGTTTGTCTGATGTGATTTATGCAATATTAACATAACAACATAATCCAACCAGTAACTGAATCTTCAATTTGTGGTTGTGCTATTTTCTGCACTGTCAATTTGAAAGCAAAGATTAATTAAACATGTTTTCCTAATGTGATTAATTGAAAAAAATAGCAACAAATTAAACGATTACCAAAATAATTGTTAGTCGCAGATCTACTTATACTATATTCTATACTATATATAGTTATAAGTAAAAATGCTAAAAATGAAATTGAAATAAAATGTCATTATAATAATGCTATTTTTTTGTTTTTTAATTTAAATGCTAAGAGATACCATGTTATGATTGAGCCCTACAAACTTCCCAATGCTAAAATGATTGGGGGGATGACAAATTTATTTTTTTTGCTAATATGCTATGATTGCGCTCTGCCTAGCAACAAATGACAAGTAAAAATCTGTAATTGAAGTAGCTGATCCCATTTGCATTTGAGTCTTTTAGTGTGAGTTTTTAGGTGTGTGATTTATAGGGTTGCCTTCAAAATACTAAAATATTGAAAAATGCAAAAAGAATAAGTGGGTGTCATAAAAACACTACTGACACACAACACTGCAGGGAGGGAGGTCTCTGTATGTACTGTACTGTGTGTGTGTGTTGTGTGTGTATGTGTTGTGTGTGTGTGTGTGTGTGGGGGGGGGGGGGGGTGCATCCACATGTTTTTCCAGGTTTAACTACCATGGCGGGGACCGACTTAAAATTGTGGGGACATTTTGGTGGTCCCCACAAGTTCAGACCTCTTTTTGAGGTTTAAGACTTGGTTTTAGAGTTTAGATTTGAATTGGTTTATGGTTGAGGTTAGGGTAAGGAATGGGGATAGGCAATCATTTTTCAAATGCATTATGTCAATGAGATGTCCCCATGACGATACAAAGACAAGTGTGTGTGTGTGTGTGTGTGTGTGTGTGTGTGTGTGTGTGTGTGTGTGTGTGTGTGCGCGTGCATCTTGGTCTCCAGACCCCTTCCAAAAGAAACCCCCACCTCCTGTGTCGATGTCAGTTTGCTCTCTTACGTCATTGGGGCGCAAATGTGAAAACGGCATCTCTCTCTCTTTTTTTCGCTCTCTCTCTTTCTCTCTCTCTCTCTCTCTCCCTTCCTCCCTCTCCCAGTTCGGGTGTACCTCACATGTCAAGCGAGGAAAGTAGGCAGACATTGCCCTCTAGTGGTACATAGATGAATAACGTGAGGGGAAAGCAAACAATTGTGACATTGCTCTATCACACTTATTCCTTATCGTTTCCTTTTTTTGCCATCTTCTTGCATTCTCTTTGCTTCCTTGTTTTCAGTCTTTTTAAATGTCCTTTTTACTACCCATTTCCTCCCTTTTCTCTAAAATACAATATAATGCTGCAAAAATGTAAAATAATGCTGAAAAATAACATTACTACGGAAGCGTATTGCATTCACTTGAAAAAAAAAAGTCCTGTTTTTCTGACAAATTTTTTTGGGGAAGCGTTGTTTTTTTGAATAATTTTTTTCCCTGTTTTTTTAAATACATTTTTTTCTGTTTTTTTTTAACAATTAGTTTTTCTGACTATTTTTTGGGGGGGAGCATTGTTTTTTTTGAATAATTAAAAAAAAAATGTTTTTCGGTTTTTAAAAAAAAATTTTTTTTCTGTTTTTCGGAGTAACTTTCCCTGTTTTATAAAATTATTATTATTTTTTTTTTTGATTTTTTTTTTCTTTCTGTTTTTCTGACAATTTTTTTTTAGGGGTTTTCCCTCAGAGATTAGAGAACAACCCACAATAAAGTATACACATTCATTCCTTTATTGAGAGCCAATAAGTAAACATGACCATCTTATTTAGTTTAATCAAGTTTTATTTTGATATGGGTTTAAGGCACTGGGAGATAGTCCTGTCTTTGATTCATATAGACGGTATTATTATTAGTTTGTCGACTTTACGCAGGCACCTGAGGACTTTGCATTTGTTCAGGAGGAAAGCCCATTCAGATCTGCTAGATGTAGCATTGTTTGTCCAGGATCAGTTGGATAGATATGGCATGCTCCATGACTACAAAATGATGCATTTGAAATGCATTCAGGCTGGCTATGTGGTGACTCAAGAAACGATCAGGATACTGATGAAAATACTGGATCCGCATGGTGTGCAACTGAGGCGCAGGAATCGCCTTCGGCGCCGTATCTACCAGAATCCAGGCCCAAACTTTTTGTGGCATATAGACTCTTATGACAAACTCAAACCGTACGGAATCTGCATCAATGTTGCAATAGATGGGTTTTCACGAATGGTGATATGGCTACATGCTTATTCTACAAACAGTGATCCGAAGATAATCGCTGGATACTTTATTAATGAGGTGTCATCAAGGAATGGAACTTGTGCCCGAATTTGTTCGGACCTTGGCACTGAGAACTGTTATATTGAACAAATGCAGATGTTCTTGAGGCACGGCCATCAGGACAACTTTTCACACAGATGCTATCTGTATGGATCAAGCAATCACAACCAAAGAATAGAGAACTGGTGGAACTTTTTAAGGAGGCAACACGCACAGTTTTGGATGAACCTGTTCCAAGACCTAAAAGACTCGGATTCCTTTTCTGGTGACTTCCTGGATAAAAGTATCATTCAGTTCACATGTCTTGAAATAATAGAGGTAAGAATTGAAATAACTACTATTTTTCCCCTCATAGTGCACCTGCTTATGATGTTTTACTTCAATCGTAGTAAAATGCCACACAGTGGGTCAGTTTGTGTGTGGTATTCATGTAATGTGCTTAGATAGTGGAAAAATGTTCACTGTCTTTAGGTTATAGGATTCCACACATTAAAGGAAGAGGCCAGTATTATCAGCAGTATACTGCAGCCTATATTCAAATTACCAGTACTTAAAAAGTGTGAAAATTAAGCAAAATGTTCCCGTTAGCGTTTGTCCTTAATTACATGATGCAGTTAGTTAAGCCTATTGCAGATGTTGAGAGCAGATTTGGACTAAATTACTGTCTAGTTTGCATCATGTTGTCTACTGTACTGCCACTGTCACTTTTTTTATTTATACTTATTTAGAAAGAACTGCAGGAAGTTGTTCACCTCTGGAACACTCACAGAATTCGCCCAAGCAGGAATGCTGTGTCTCCGGGTGGGCGCCCAATGATGATGTACACCTTACCCCAACTTTTTGGTGCTAGAGAGTACCTGAAAAAGGTATCCCAACAAAAGATTGAAGCCTGCAGAGAGGAATGCCTTCAGAGGGGACCGTACCCCTGCGATGATACAGTGTTTGACATTTGCTGCCTTGTCATGGCAGAAAATAATCTTCACCCACCCACCTCTCCAGAGGAAGCCATTGAGCTTTATATGTTCTTACGTGCTTACATGCGAGCTCAGATTGTATGAACGCAATGTGCTTAATTGGATCAAATGACATGATGTAAGCCTCCGAATTGTACCTGTAAAGGGTATTTAGTTACAGCTGTAAACAAAGGTGAATTTTATACTAATGAACATCTCCACTTTGTGCTTTTCTATATCTTTTGTCTATTCATTATTGAGGAAATCGGTTCTGACAGTTAATAGTTGAATGAAAAAAATGGAAGACCTTGGTTTCATTATAAAAAGAGCAGTCAAGGAAAACGAAAATAAAAAATTATCAATATAACACTATGTAATACAGTAACCTATCCACGTGTGTATGCTTAATGTCAAATGTAGCTCTTACAAACAGAATATCTAATACCTGTTTTTCTGAATTTTTTTTTTGACAGAAAAAAAATCAGTAAAACTGAAAAAAAAAAAAATCTGAAAAACAGAAAGAAAAAAAATACTCCAAAAAACAAAGCAACCCCAAAAAAAAGTCATAAAAACAGAGAAAAAAAATAAAAAATAAAAAATAAAAAAAACAGAAAAAAAATTATTTAAAAAAACGGGATAAAAAATTATTCAAAAAAAACAACGCTCCCCCCAAAAAAATTAGTCAGAATAACAGGACTTGCAATTCGCTTCCGTACATTACTGATGAAAATAAAAGTTTAAAAATAATAATGTTGCTGAGAGTGAAAATACAAAAAGTGCACAAAATTAATTAAAAGAAAAAAGCAGGTTTTCCTATAATGCCTCATTCTGCTAACACGTTTCCTCTATAAAACAGTTCAATATAAATAATGCTCATTAAATATATTTGATGTCCATTTTATACTGGAGCAGTTTGCTTCAATAGCTGTACAGTACATGTTGATCATCATACTGCCGCTAGATGGCAGCCTTTGCGAACTTTTATCCCCAATAGCTATTCATGGGCTTTCATTTACAAGTACAGTATAGGTCTATTTGCTGCCCCCATTAAATGGTTGAGTCCAATATTTAAAACATTTTGTATTAAGGAGTGTCATTTTAAAAATTCTAGTGCAAGTACAGTGACATTAAACATGCCCATGTTCAAGTAGGTTGTACTGCACTTAAAAAAAGAAAACAGGCGGTAAACAGCAATATTGTAGCAGGTGGCATCTTCCCAACAATAGTTTCTATTATTTGTCTGGTGGCAGCTCCACCAGAGGCTTAGGCGCTTATTTGCTCAGCTCAGCTGACAATTATATATATATATAAATATATATAAAAAGACGCGCTAGTGTGTTCAAATCCTACATCCTTCCACCTTCATCACACATGAGGGGGATTTTCACACATATGGAATATAAAACATAACAAAACAGCCAATATAGACACTGCGGTTTAAATATCACCAATGCTGAGCTTCTTCAATAATAATCAAATAAAAGACCCGTCTAAATCCCATACCGTTCTCTTATACAGTATGTAGGCGATAAATATAAACACAGTGTGCACATAATATCATCTGTTTGATGTAACTTCCCATCTGTGTGAGTGCAAGTGCATGTGTCAGCTGCCCACACTCAGATGCTCATCGCAAATGCAGTAATATATGAAGGCTTGCTTGTGCTGAGAAAGAAGGAAAACATAAGAAAAGCCTTTGACGTTATGGATTTTACTAGTCAATCTTCCCCCATTCTGCATATGAACGCTGCCCAAGCAGACTGACCTGAGGCCTTTAAACTTTTTCTGACATCATTGGAGCATGTGGACATCAACCTACGGACTTTTTGACTGAACTGGATAAAATGCGCTGTATGTTTTGCTAAATTATTCAAAGACAACCCTATAAACCTTTTATACTGACCTGTGAGAAAATTCCTTCCACAAATCCGATGATGGAGGCTCCACCAGCAGAAAGTCTGGAAATCTTCTTTCTATAACTCGTTAACATCTACTCAATTATTGTCTTGAACCACAGGTTCAGCTGGAATTCATTTTTTTTGTTGTTGCTGCTTTTTTGTCCTAAACCTTTTGGAGTGGAAACCCCAAATCAATGCTTCAGGTCATGTCAGTGTTGGTCAATCAATTTTCTGCCACCCAGAAAAAAAAGAGTCCATAGTAGCTACCTTTATAGCAATCATGCCAATTATGGAATTGTGCTTATTTAACCGGGCCTCCCCAAGGCAGGTGTGATGATCCAAACAAGAACAGATGATCAATAAAAAGATTACGGTGCCTGTCGCGTAAATGAAAAGATCATACATCACATTTGTGTGAGGTTAGCGGCGGCAAGCACACAGCGCTGCCTTGGCAAATTTGCAGGATGTGTTTTTTTCAGCTCAAATGTTGGGAAGTGGACCAAACATGGAAAATAAAATTTAGGGGATTATTTTATACAGTTGTTTCTAGGGAAGTCTGAGAGTTAGGCGTCATTTTAGGTTAAGTTTAGGGTAGAGTCCTAGTTACAGGCCCTGTAAAGTGAAGTCAGAGATTTGTTTCTGAATAGGTACCATGTTTTTTGGACTAGAAGTCAACTTTTTTTCATAGTTTGGCTGGTCCTGCGATTTATAGTGATGTGCGACTTGTATATATTTTAATTAGAGCTCAGACTGGCACGCATAATCCCCATATATTGAAAACTGCCAAAAGGAAGGAGGAGAAGAAGAAGAAAAAGTCCATCTATCCCGCTGATCTGTATATATTACTAGATAGCCCATACATAACAAGTTGTTGAAGCCACAGGGCGGCCATCTTACTCCTACCCCATCTCGCGAGCAGACTACGGTAGAAACTATATGTAGGCTACTGTATATATACAGATTAGACATATACAGCTCGTAGGCTCTTAGTATAAGGCCGGGTGGCAGGGGTGGGGACGTGGTTTGCGGGGTGGTCACAAATGTTTTAACAAGTGGTCGGTATGTGCTGCTTTGAAGACCCCCTTTTTCTTTCATCGCTCAGCTTCTTAGACTCCAATATTAGATTTGGCAGAGGCATCTTTTGTTGAATTACAGTTATAATTTGTTTATCAAAAATATACATAAATATATAATTTCCTCCTGTAAACATCATTAAGCCTATCATTTATACACGTATTTAAGCCAAGTTGTAAAATGTGAAGTTATAAATCACGCTGTTTCTACTAAGTACTGTCTCAAATGTTCTCCATTAGATCGTATGCCGAGAAACAGTTCTTGGGAGTAATATGTAATATGGAGTAATAATAGTAATATGGTGGCCTTCGCGGCTTCAATATCGGCTATCCAATAATATATATATACAGATCAGTGATCTATCCATCCATTCATTTCCTGAACTGCTTGTCCTCACATGAGAACTAATGTGTAATGTAATGCTAGTTAAGCATGTGGCTTCCCTGCGGCACAATAAGAATTTATAGCAGCAAAAGATGCAATAACTGACCAGAATTGTTGTTAAGGTAAGCCATTTTAAACAAAAAATAACTTTTCTCTAGATAGAATTTAGAAGCGGAAGTTTCGGCCAACCGGAACTCGTTAGCAACCAATCAAAATTCAATCTTCAACCCAATCTCCTGGGTCAAAATGATTAAGCCAACCTTGGATAAAAATAGCTCATACAACTCAAAATCAACATCTACTGGGTTAGGAAAACAACCAACCCAGCACGTTTTAGTGTGTAGTGCGTAACCTACTGTACATCCTGGTTTGCATGTGTTGTGCAGGTATGAGGATATGTTGGCTTTTGTTGCATGAATTGTGTGTGTGTGTGTGTGTGTGTGCGCTAGAAAAGGAAGCTGACTTCAAAGTGTTCTTGTTGAATACACGGCAAAACAAGCATGTTTGCCGCCATCAAAAAGGCCGTTTTGCATTCATGAATTTAAATCAAATTTTCAGGCGTTTTTTCCGCATCCACTCAATCAACAGACAAACAGCTTTGAAAAAAACAACACACATCTATTTTGCTCTCATGGATACAGTGTCAAGGTAAATACACACACACGCTTTTATTCAGCAATCTGCCCTCGTCTTGCTGGTGAGTCGTTCTTTCATTTCCATTTCTAAAGATGTCATTGTTGAACGGGGCGCTATTGAACAAGGCGTCAGCTTTTAAAAGGGAGGCAGGATTGCCGCCTGGATGTATAAACACACTAAACTGTGATCTTAAGCAGATTTATTGAAGGGGAAGAGGCCGCTCTACAGGCACACGTCAAGACACAATACATCTGTTAACGCACGCGTGCCTTTCGGAAGAGAGCGAGGAGATGGCGGCTATCTAGATTGTGTGCTAGGCCACGGGTGTGAACAGCTTATCCCACACCTCCACCTTCATGATGGCTTTGCCCAGCGGGCTCATGGTAGCTTTGATATCCAGGTAGTTGCCCACGTAGTTGATCCCCGTGCCTGTGGCCTCCTCGCGCACAAAGCCGCGCTCCTGCTGCTTCTTGTCGTTGTACATCTGCTTGAACAGCGCGCTGTCGCACTTGCAGCCCTTCTTGTAGATGCCCACAGCGTACCAGTTCTTGTACAGGTTGTAGTCCCACGGCACGGAGAACATAATGGCCAGCGTCTCGATGAAGTCCTTCTGAGACCTCTCGAAGAGGTCGTAGGTGAGGACGCCCACGCTGCCCGTGACCTTGCTGCTGGTCTTGGTGAAGGTGCACACCTCTGTCTTCAGGGGGCGCACCGTGGGCTGAGGTGGGTTGTATGCCTCGCCGTTCTCCAGGTGAACCCTGTTGTGGGCCGTCCATTCATCCATTAATTGATCGTTAAGTACTCGGTGATTTTTTCTTTCTTTGTAGCAGCTTTGGCAAAATTTGTGCACTACTTGGCTATGACCAGCAGAGGCGCTGTTGAGTGGCCCTCAACTAGGTTGGTGGCTAAAGAAAGGCATAATCTGCCTCCTAAAAATAAAATGGCTACAATTCATCAGAATTCAGAATTTTGAAGTTTATTTCTTAATACAGTTGTGCCTTCAGATATGAGTGAACAGACTTACACAGGTTTTTTTTTTAGACACAAGCCGTCGTTCGATGGATTTTTGCGTTGGCTTCAGAGCAAAATCTTGAGATTCAAGCACTGCATGTTAGCACACTCACTTCACAACAGCAACTCAACATTTTTTTTCCCAAAAAAGAGACTTAAAGCTGTTGTTGCTAAACAAAGAGAATTAGGCTACACCATGTGTATTTAAAACAACTTAAAATCTTTTCTTGACTGTTTAGCTTAATGCTATCAAGTAATGCACAACGTTAGAGATGGGCTAACAAATTGTATTAGTATTGTGCTGTTATAACGTTTTTAGCAATGATTATTTTAACAAACATTAGTAACAACACAGGCATGTATTATTTATCCTTTGCCAAGAATATGCTAAGAATCCTGTGGTTTACTGAGATGTTTTGACTGGCTCTGTGTTTGCCTGTATGTCTGTATTATACTGCCCCCAGCTGGCCAAGGTGCGCACAGCAGAAAGAACAGCACAATGTCCATTGAGTAGAAGCCAAAAATCTGGCAAAAACTCCTAAAATCCTCACATTGTGTTTAATCATGTCATTACTGTATGTTTTCATGAAGTACAATTATTAATTTAAAGACACATTATAAACACGTTTGTTTTCTAAACGGATTAATGGCATTCCCATTTATTTAAATGAGGAAAGGATGATTTGAGATAACGAGTATCACAAGGCACCACTATAATTAACAAAAATGAATATCATTATTTCGATAATTGTTTTGTAACATATATTGTAATAATTAACACATCATTGTATAAAATTATCTTTCCAAATGTGATACCACTTTTGCATTGTGTCCAATACTTGAAATCACATCTACCAACTTACTCTTCATGTACAGAAATTAATGTAAAACTCATAGTATAAGAAAACAATGCCTACAAATGATCTCAAAATATATACTCATCAAGAATATTACATGATAAAATATTTGCTACTATATTCATTGATCTCATTACAAAGGCAGAAATTAGATTTTTGGCATTGTATGTGAAAACTTGCAGTGCTTACTTGGGGTTAATGAGGCAGTAGTTGCTGGTCAAATTAGTGATCTCGATGGTCACGCTCCTCCTGCTCGCCACGTCGGCGGCCACGGCTTCGGCGGATTCCGTCATGTCAGCTGTGACATGAAATGAGAGCAGAAAAGAAAAGAAAATGGAGATGGGGGAGTTAGCGCTGCCCATCTCCATATCCTTCACCCCAATCATCAGAATGATTCCATCTAAAACGTCCTCCTGACCTATACTCTGCCGACATTGCTCTGCTGGCATTCCACTGACCTTCCGAGGCACAGGTAGAGCTGCTCGGCTTATAAATGATGGATTTGTGCCGGATAATGAGGGCCAGCAGCGCAGAGCCGCTTCGTTCTGACTGTCAACGGCCTAATTAGAGCGCGTACCTTTTCAATTAGGCCTCTCCAATGAAGTCCATCCACTAGAAAAATGTCGGCTGTACAAACCACGGGAACGCCTCAACAGGCTTCCCGGTGAAGTTGCATAAACATAGGCCCATAAGTGAGAGTCAAATGTAGAAAAGACAGAGACTCTTACCTGCTTTGGTGCTCTCAAGTTCCAAAGTGGGAAAAAAGGAGGAAAAGCAGAGGAGGAGTTTTTTCTTTTCTTTTTTTTAAAGGTAGGACAACACCCTTTCGAGTAAGAACGTGTCCACCCTTAACCCAGTCATCCGCATCCCCCCTCGTTAACCACGTCATGACAGCAAATACATTTGCACCAGAACCACACCCAAGTCTGCGGCGTGTATTTGACTGAAAACAAATAGCAACGAAATCCATCCTGTTATCCATCGTGCAGGCTTTTTGTGTCCCGGGTTGACACTTGTGTTGTCGTTGTGCAACAGAAGGAACCCGAGACGAGTCTGGGCACATTTCTAGAGTGGCTTCACTGCTTTGGAATTCTTACCACAATTGGTGGGCTACATAACAGCAAAACTAGCGGATTCCATTCTGTCTCAAACAACTGCTTGCTGCTTAATCCATTCGACCAATGATTGTCAATCATTGTGCTGGGGCAGATTGGCGTGCCGCCAAGAATGATCCATTTACCAATGAGTGCATCCCGAGCCTTATGCTTAGAACATTCGGGTCTTTTGGTGACTCTGAGAGCTACAAAAGAATCAACTGTAGACTAGAGCATTGTCTACTTGAATTAGAATTAGAATAAGTCTGTCTGTAGAAATGTTGAAATCTCGACTTATTTCTATACAGTATTGCGTTTGGTTAAACCATCAATGATCATCTAGATTTTTGCCTGTTTTACTGCCACTTCTCCTGTTTTTATTTGGCGGTGTGCCATTGAAATTTGCCAATATCAAATATGGAGGTAAATCAAGGTTTGGAAAGACTGACCTTGACCAGTGGTTCTCAACTGATGTCACTCTGGGACCCACGTTTTCCTCTTGTCGTGAATTTGTGACCAAGGTATTGTAGTTTGCAAAATAATGTTATCACGTTTTTCCTATCAGACAGAAAATGTAGAATTTATAGCTTGTTTTCTGGTGTTTTGTTGCTAGGCAGAATTCATGGGACACATTTGTGGATGTTCTCCCAACCCAATAGAAACGGTCCAAAAGCATTTATGGTTCAGTTGAGCACCCTCCATATCAATCATGGTGGACTCTCGAGTTGTGCGTCTTTGACTACCATTTACATTGGCTTTGTTAGAATGTATAGATGTAAAAAAAAAAAAAAAAAAAAAAAACACAACTCACATTCCACACACAGATTGGGACTTGTTTGACATGAGCAGGAACAATGAAGGCAATGATGGATTCGTCGTAGAAACTTTACAACAAGCAACAGTTTGACAGACTCTTCATAAGAGAGGCCACATGCTTGCTTCAAGCTGCCACTCCCAGTTGAAGTCATTTGAAAAGTCAACATACTGTACTTTAAAACGACAAAGAGAATCACATGCTGTGGATTTAACCATGGCACATTCATTTTATCTTATGAAAACCTTGATGCTAACACACGATGCAAAATGCCATAGAAGGGTTCATTTAAACACAAGCGTATATTAGCAACACATGTAACAGACTCTTTATCCTCTGTGAAAAATAACATATGATTATAGGGAATTGTGGATTTATGCAATGGTGGCAACAAAAACGAAGTTACTGAGAAGACTGGACATAACATAACTGGAGAAAATTACATTCAGCGCCATACTGAGTAATTTGAATCATTTGTTTCTATGCTGATCCATTCAAATATTGTTTTGATCGCACAGCGTAGAATTGCATAGCTTGTGTAGTTTCATTTTCCAAGTTTCTTGTTGCTAGGCAGAATTCAATATATACAATTATCTTTAGTCTCAGGCACAAGAAAATCAGTGCTCCAGGTGAACTTTTTTCAGTAGGAGTTGCAACACAGTGACCCCTAACTGGAAGTTTTAGGGGTGCAAGAAAAGCATTTTTGGGCACAGACTGTGAATGGCCTTGCAAAGTATACGTTCTCATTTGCACTCATTTTCACTCATATTCAATATTCCTGATGAATGGGCTGGACAAGTTTGTCAAGGAACAAAAAATATTCAAGTGTAATAAAATAATAAAATAAAAAATTTGTCACGTGCTAGTAGATGAAATATTTAGTGTTAGGGGTTCAGAGTAGTTGTTAAAGTAGGTTTAGGGTTTTAAATTGGGTCTTCAAAATAGGGATACAAATGAGGTTTAGGGAAGGGTTAGGGTGTCAAAGTAGGATTGTAAAGTAGGGTCAGGCTTTCAGATTAGGGTTGCAAAGTAGGGTTTCAAAGTTGGGTTAGGATTTCAAAATAGATTTTTTAAATCGAGTCAGGCTTTCAAAGTTGGGTTTCAAAGTAAGACTAAGATTTTAAATTAGGATTCAACCGCCTGGCTTAGCTAAAGATATTACCAAGCTCTCTCCGACAACAACAAAAAAACTTTCAAAAATATATAAGTTACTTTCATATACGGATAAAATGTCTTTACCCATCTTAAAATGGGAGACAGACTTGTCTATAGCTCCGGAATCTGACTTTTGGATTCAAGTTTGTGAAAATGCATTTAAAATGACAAAACACACAAATTTACAACTTATCCAATACAAAATAATCCATAGAACATACATTACTCAATATATGATGAAGAAAATGGGCCTCTCCGACTCCGACATTTGTCTCCAGTGTTTACAAAACACTACAGACACTTATTTTCATGCTTTATGGTTATGCACCCCGGTTATGTATTTCTGGACTAAAGTCTTAGAAAAACTTTCCGCTATCTTGGACTATAGGATACCTTTATCTCCAAACTTGTGTTTGCTAGGTGACCTAACAACAACTGACCTACCACATAAACAATTTCAATCTACACTTGTAGCCCTTACTATCGCTAAAAAAACAATTCTTGTTAACTGGAAAAATAAACAAACTCTGAATATCGACCAATGGTCTAACCTCCTTATAAATCACATTTTAATGGAAAAAATATCGGCCTCAAATAAAAAACAAATATCAAAATTCATAGAAATATGGTCTACGTATATAGAATATTTTAACCTAATTCTGGTTATTTAATTCTGCCTGTTAGCGAGAGCCACCACATTGTGATAACTTACATTGATGTCTCTGCATTTGGCAGTTTGTTACTAATGGTTGTGTTTTTATAGTCAGGAACCCAGTTGCTGCCAACAGGATCGAACAGATTCACCTCCAATGGGCACTAAAGGCTAATATTCGGATTCACTGCATGCCAGGGGACTAACGCTACAGGTGCTGTCCCCCCTGGCTGGGCGTGGGCGGGTCTGCCCCTCTGTTGGCTGCTGGGTGGCGGCTGCGTCTTGGTCGTTCCCTGGGTCTCGTGGTGGGTGCTGTGTTGCGGGGCTCTCCCTGGTGTCCGGGGCGGCGCCGCCCCGGCGCGGTCCGTCGCTCTGGGTCCGGCGACGCGGGTCGGGGCCTGTGGGCCGCCGGGGTGCCCCGTGGTTCCCTCTCCCCTCCCCCTTCCTCCCCCTTGCTTCCTCTCCCTCTTCACCTCTCCCCGCCCGTCCTCCGCCTCCCTGTCCCTTCTCCCTCGTCGCCCTTCCTCCTCCTCTCCCCCTCTCTCTGCGGCCCTGCTGCTGCCTCCTGCCCTTCCTGTCGTCTCCTTCCCCCGTCCCCTCCCCCTCCCCTGTCCGCCCTCCTCCCCCTCCCCTAGGCCAGGGGTTCCGTCCGTGGCCCGGGTCTCGGCGCTCCGGGAGCCGGGGGAGTGGGCGGGATTGGTGTTGTGCCCGCCCCGCTCCGGTGGGCCTCCGGGCACTTCGGGCGGGCCCCGGTATCCGGGGGGCAAGCCCCGCCGGGGTCCCGGTGGGGTGGGTGGGGGTTTTGGTGGGCGGGTGCGCCTCCCCCCCCCCGCCCGGTTGGGGGGGGCCCAGCTGGTCGCTCCTCTTAACTCACTGCACTAGTTTTGCACAATACATTTTAGGGCACATAACACACTTTGGGGGGGAGTGGGGTGGGGTGGAGACACCGTCTCCGCCCTGCAGCTCCCCTCCAAATTTTAATGCACCACACAACTGGGGGGGGGGGGGGCATCGGTTGGGGCGGCCGCGGTATGAAGCAGTGCTGCGGTCGCCTGTCCGTGTGCACCCCCCCCCCCCCCCCATTAATTTATTTTAATGCACCACATACGCTCATTGACATGCCTGGGGGGCGGATGGATCGGAGCAGGGGGGGATATCATTTCCCTCTGCTCCGGTTCACCTGCCCCCAATTTTAATGCACCACACACACACACTTATGTATATACACTGGGTGGGGTCACACACACGGTTTAGGGGTAGAGTTCGCCAGTCGGCGAGCTGGCGAACTTAGTAACAGGGTTAGTTTTTCACTTTGATCGTTGGGGTGACGACCGGGGCCTCTCCCCGCTGGGCCTGGGGTTCGGGGATGCCGCCCGTCCTCCGGTGCCCCCATCTCCCCTTCTGCCCCTGGTGTTCCGTCCCTCCGCGTGGTGGGGTGGGCGCGGGTGCCCTCTCCGCTCCTCTGCCCGGCCCCCTCTTCGGCGCGGATGCCTGGGTGCGGTGTGTCCCCGGGGTCTGGGGTCGGGGGCTGGGGGGCTGTCGGTTGGTGGGGGTGGGGGCGGGGGGCGGGGCGGCTTGGTTGGTGGGGGGGTGGTGGTGGGGGTGCCGGGGTGGGGGGTGCTGGGGTGGGGAGGGTGTCTGGGGATTTGGGGACCTGGGGGCGGTTGGGGCTGGGTTGGGGTGGGTGGCGGGGGTGGGGGGCGGGGGGGTCGCGGGGGGAGCGGGGGTTGTGGGCCGGTGGGGTGCCTGGTGGGCCTGCAGTGCCCCGTCCTGCTGCGTTGGGTTGGGGGCGCGGGCCGCGTTGGGGTGGGGGGCGCTCCTGCTCCGGGGTTTGCTCTCCGGCCGGTGGCCCCTGCGGGGCCCGGGGGTCGTCCTTTGGCGCGGCCGCGGCCTGGGGGGCCCTGAGGTGTTGCGCTTGCTCTGTCCTGGCGGAGGTCGACGGCTCCCCTCTTTGGTGGAGATTTTCATGCATGCTAGATCCACCACACCAGCATCTATCGAGACTCAGACACAATTTGTTTCTCCCTCAGGTCATTGATTCGGTGGAGGCTGGTGTCTGTGGATCTCACTCTGCTTCGTCTGTCCTTTCTACCTTTCCTCAGTTTCTCCTTTGGGCCCTTGAGGTTTCCCTGATTTGTTGGAGTTGGGATGTCTTTGGGGTTGGTGAAGGTTAGTGGCCCGGTGGGTGGTGTCTGGTCGGTGCTGGGCTTCGCTTTTCTTTCTTTTCTTTGGTCCCCCTTTGGGTCTCCTGGCGGCCCCACGACTCTGGCTGGATTTTGAAGTGTTCGGTTTAGGTGAACGGTATGGGAATTCTTATTTATTTTTATTTTTTTTCGCACGCACGCACGCACGCACACACACACGCACGCACACACGCACAAACACACATACAAAAAAAAAAAAAAAAAAAGGGAGAACAATGATGATGACATTTCAAATGATCAATACTGAGATCTCCCAAGAAAAAAAAAAAAAAAAAAAAAAAAAAAAAAAAAAAAAAAAAAAAAAAATTAGGATTAGAAGTAGTTTTTTTAATTATTATATATATTAGGGTTTTAAAGTAGGATTAGAGTTTCAAAGTATGGTCAGAGTTTCAAAGAAAGGTTTCAAAATAGGGTGTCAAAGTAGTCCGAGTATGCATGAGTGCTGCTAGGAAATTTTGGGATTTATCCCAAAAATTTATTTTTGGTACTCTTCAGTGGAGGGATCCGCAAAAGCATTTTCAAAAAAGAGAGAAAACTGAGGCACTCAAAGACGTTCCAATAAAAGGCTTTTATTGCCACTTGGCTAGTTGATTAAAAACTGCCAAAGCGTTTCGGCCTTGGTAGGCCTTCGTCAGGGTGTCAAAGTAGTTTTGAACTTGGGTTAGGGTTTCAAGGCAGGGTTTGGAACTACGGTTGGAGTTTCAAAGTAAGGTTTCAAAAACCGGTTTGGTTTCATAGTAGGATTTTAAACTAAGGGCACAATTTTAAATGAGGGTTTTAAATTAAGGTTAGCGTTAAATTAGTGGGGTTTCAAATTGGGCTTTGAACTAGGGTTGGAGTTTCGTGTTTCAAACTACATGGCTCCATACTAACTTTTTCATTGGGCCCACACTGACCTCTAACCTGAAATTGTCAGGGCATAGACTGCAAATAAATAAATTAAATTTCTAATTTGCACTCATTTTCCCACTATTACCAATGAATGCGCTGAAGAGTGAAGCAAAAGTTTGTCATGTAGAAAAACTATTAACGCTCACAAATGTGAGGCAAATGGTCACCATTTACTAGCGGTCTAAAAATGTCCTGTAAATCCAATGAATCCATGTAATTAGTTGTGTCTGTAGCCAGCTGTAAGTTCTCCGACTGTGCCTTCCTTCCAAACATGAACATGAACTATGGAGGCCCGGAAAGGTCCAAATATGTAACTACTTTCCAACACAGCAGAGAATGTTCGGAAACACAAGCCTTCTTGTGATTAAAAACAAAACGACTAAAGCTCAATGCGGATTCTGAGTAGATTTCAACACATTGGAAAATAAGTTCCTCTGGATGGGTGGGGCACATCCCAACTTGGCTTTGAATGCATAGACCGCCACAGAACATGCTTATTATTGAAAACACAAAACAACCACACACATACGCCCTTCGGTGCCGCTCACTAGAGGGAAATAATGAGTCAGAATGAAGCCACAGCAAACATTTGACTGCTTTATTATATCAATCAAAGGCACAGTACAAAGGCACGAGAAGGCACACTTAAAATGCACTCTTTCATTTTTTTATTTCTGTACTTTTCGGATACATCAAACCCTCGGAAGTTGAATATTTTTGTGGTCGTGCAAATCAATCATTGATGTCAAACGGCAGCCTGCACTTTATTTTGCTGTGTACACAAACAAAAGTGACAAAGAAAATGGGGACGTGGCGACTTTGAAGAGGACAAATGGGTTAGGTTTACCCTTTTATACGGGAAATGAATTAAAAATCACACCAAGCTGAAGGCCAAACATATTTGGACTTCCGAAGGACTAAAAGTGACCAAGCTAGCGACTCAACTGATCATAAAACTCCACCTTAATGATAGCCTTGCCCACAGTGGACATGGTGGCCCTCACGTCCACCTGGTTGGTGCCGTGCACAATCCCGGAGCCGCTGGCGTCCGCCCGCTTGAAGTTGCTCGTATCCTTGCCGTCGTACATTTGCTCGTAGAGCTTCTTGTCGCAGGCGCACGACGCCGCCAATATGCCCACCGCCAGACGGTTCTTGTACAGGTTGTGGTCGTATGGCACGGAAAACATGATGGCCATGCGCTGGGAGCACACGCGGCTCTGCATGTGGAAGAGGTCGTAGGTCAGCAGGCCCACGGCGCCGGTGGCCTTGTGCTCGTCTTTGGTGAAGGAGCACAGCTCGGTGTGCAGGCTGCGGATGGTGGGCTGCGGCGGGTGGTGGCAGTCGCCGCTCGACATGTACACCCTGGGACGCAAAAGACCATACGACATGTTTCACACTCTGGAAGTTTGCATTGAAACATCACTTCCAACTGACAACTCCGCTGCCTCACACAGCAGTTGAAGGACAGGGAGGATGGCAAGAGAACAATTTTAGTCCATTTCATTCATTAATTAACTCATTCGCTGCCATTGACAGCGAAAGACGTCAAAAATTCATTTGAACTATTTCTGTTTACATTTTTTTTTAAATTTTTGTTGACAAGAGTATGAAAACCTAGAATTTTTAGAACAGATGTAAAATTTGTAATTAATCGTGAGTTAACTATTGAAGTCATGCGATTAATTACGATTACAAATTTTAATCGCCTGATGCCCCTAATTTTCAATCATCTTTTTAAAAAAAATAATAATAATAAAAGTTAATAAACTCTTTAAAAAAAAAAAAAGTTAATAAACTCTTTTTTTTAAAGAAAAGATTATTAAAAAATAAGGGTGTCAGGCGATTACATTTTTTAATCGTAATTAATCGCACGACTTCACTAGTTAACTCACGATTAATCCCAATTCCTATATCTGTTTTAATACAATAAAAAAAAAAATCTTTTCAAACTCTTAACAAAAGTGGGAAAACATGTTAAACTAATAAAAATAATTAAAATGAATTTCTGACGTCTATAGCCGTCAATGGCAGTGAATGAGTTAATTAATTAATTAATTGAAATTAATTGATTAAAAAAATATTAGACAATTTAAGTCTTCAAAAAATTAGCTTAGTTTACAATACTATTGCTTACTTATCCTGGCCTCTTTTTAATAAACATAACAGGCCGTGATTGCCCACCAAGATGTTTAAATTGTTTTTAAGTGAAAACCAAGATTTTTTGTTTTTTTTTGGGTATAAGAAATAAATTATTTGTCGACGGAAAACTGTAATTGTTGAAATTTGGGACTTGCTTTGACTTATATCTCCAACATGACTACAACTATGGTGGCCTAAAAGGGTCCATCCATCCATCCATTTTCTTAACCTCTTATTCCTCATTAGGGTCGCGGGGGTGCTAGAGCCTATCCCAGCTGGCTTCGGGCAGTAGGCGGGGTACACCCTGAACTGGTTGCCAGCCAATCACAGGGCACACAGAGACAAAAAACCATACTCACAATCACACCTATGGACAATTTGGAGTGTTCAATTAACCTGCCATGCATGTCTTTGGAATGTGGGAGGAAACCGGAGTACCCGGAGAAAACCCACGCAAGCACGGGGAGAACATGCAAACTCCACCCAGGAAGGCCAAAGCCCTGACTCGATCTCACGTCCTCTGCACTGGGAGGCGGACATGCTAACCAGTCAGCCACCGTGCCGCGCCTAAAAGGGTCAACATTTCTCAATACTTGAGACTGGCAGGCCCATGAAGTGCTCAAGTGTTCGGATTACAAAACGTGACCATTGGCCAGAGGGTTCCGCTGCATTGCACAGCAGACAAAGGACAGTAACACAACTGACAGTGTAACACATTGCACCCTCAGCAAGTTTGGTGGAAAGTCTAGTGTGAGTGTGTGAGAGACGCCTGATACTGATCGATGGCGTGTGCTGCTGTACACTTCGAAGCAACACTGAGTGTACCTGCCTGTGGTGTGCAATGAGGCAGTGTGTGTGTCGCCGCATGATGGATAGGTGCGTGTCGCACTGCTGAACGATATCCCGCACACACAAGTGCACGCACACACACGCACACACACGCACATACACATTCCAAGTTATGCACTTAGAGTTTTAAATCGTCAATGAAAAATAGAAAAATAAATCAAAATGTTATGACTAATTTATAAATACACAAATAAATGCCAATATGAGAATAATTCAAAGTCACAAAATATTGAATACATTTGAGGCATTTGGGGCTTAAAAAAAATATATGATAACCTTTTTCTTTTCCATACTTACATGCATACTTTAGACATATTTCACAAAAATAAGTAATTAAAAATAATGCATTTTTTGTAAAACTGCAGGCACCCAGGGGCTAAAAATACTAATAATAAACAGATAATAGATGAATAATTCCAATTCATGCATTGTGAGAGAGATTGGAAGCATTAAGGCCAGGCATAAAAAAGAATTATAGATAAATAAATACATCTAACGAGGAAAAGTGGTATAGGAAATGGATGGCTAAATTAACTCATTCACTGCCATTGACGGCTATAGACGTCAAAAATTCATTTGAACTATTTCTGTTAGTTTAACATTTTTTCCCCACTGTTGTTAACAAGAGTATGAAAACCTAGATTTTTTTTATTGTACATTTAGAACAGATATAAAATTTGTGATTAATCGTGAGTTAACTAGTGAAGTCATGCACAAAATCAAGTACAACATTTAATTGCCTGACGCCCCTAATTTTTAATAACCTTTTCTTTTTCTTTTTTTTTAAAGAAAAGATTAATAAAAATGTAGGTCTGTAATTTTTTTCCGTAATTAATCGCATGACTCACAATTAATCACAAATTGTATTTATCTGTTCTAAATGTACAATATTTTTTTCTAGGTTTTCATACCCTTGTTAACAAAAATGGGGGAAAAAATGCTAAACTAATAGAAATAGTTCAAATGAATTTTTTACATTTATAACCGTCAATGGCAGTGAATGAGTAATTTTATACACTACAGCTACAGTGTATGCTACATCCAAAGTATGGACAAAAGTATTGAGACACCCAGCCATCTCAAAGTCGATAATGGGTTTGTTCTTCTGCACCAAACTCAAGCAAATTGTCTCCAAATAATTGGCCAAGAATTAAGACTGAGCTCCAACCAAATCCTCGTCAAACCCCTTTTGATCATTTCATTGACAGAGTGCTGCATCCCAATACTTTTGTACATATCGCTGATGTGTTAAAAGCAGAAAGCAGGCCGAGTAGTTGATTGGAACTCACTTGGGGTTAATGAGGCAGTAGACGGAGCTGACATTAGTGATTTCGAATGAGCAGTTCCTGTTGGTGGTGAGGGTCGCTGACAGGGCCTCCGCCGTCTGCATCGTGACTGCAACACCACAAGACGCCCAACAACATGTCATACTTCCACAATACCATGCAGGAAGTGCAAACTACAACAATGACTATCTTTTACCATGAGAAGTCAAGTCATCTTTACCTTTTTGGGGTGGATCAGCCGGCGTGTGTGAGGCAGCAGCGTGTGTGTTTTCTCCCTAACTGAGCGAGAACGACAAAGAGGAGCAGGAGGAAGAGGAGGAGGAGGAACAGAGTTAGCTCTAGTATACTTTGCAAGTGCAGGCGTGTTCACTGTGCTAAGTGGAACAAACAACAAGATGTCCATTTCAGCTACACCCTCGCAGATGAGACGAGACCAACAAATGTATGGTGGCACTTTGACACCACTGTCAAATATGTGCAAAATGTAAAACATACAAATACTGAATTCAATATGTTTAATCAAATAGTATGTCATTTTGTGTAGAACAGATGATAGTGAATAACAATAGTTTGTAAAATAAATAAAAAGAAAATAATTTAAAGACATATTTTTTTCTTCTTTTTATAATATCATATACATTGTGTAGATATATAGTATTTTAGATTAATTTATATAGTTTTTTTTTTTGTTATCTCAAACTATTTCAAGTTCACATTTTAAAAAGATAATTGTGAACAGAATTGCATTTTCCAGGTCAGGTCCCACATTTGCTCAGCCACTTGTTGTGAGATGGAATTCTTGAGGTCATGATCTATTTTGCCCAAAAACATGTCATATTATAAAAACATACATGATTACTACATTTTGCAGCAAGTGACAATATATGATCACAAACTCCTTTTTCACTGATGTGAAAGGTAAATATGCAAAAATACCAGTTAATAAGGGTCATTTTTTTTTACTAGGCCACTCATTGTCAGGCAGAATTCATGGCCACAATTGTTTTTGACCCAAATCCTGATGAGAAACATTTTTTTATTGCGTAAAATGGTCATATGAAAACATAATGATGACTGATACACTTTGTAAAGACAATATAATGGGATAATGACAATTATTATAATTTTTTTTAAAAGGTGCAAAATCCACTATAAGGGCCATTTGTTTTGCACCAATAAAATATAATCTACAAACACAAGAAGCAATACACAAATGAATATGAAATTATTATGAAGACTTTTTGATGCAACTCTTTGTATTTTGCATTCGATTGCACCTAATGAAATGACATGGGACTGCCTTCCTCCAGGTTATTTTTTTAAAGCAAATATTTGCCTATTTAAATATAATGAACATGCAGCCGTCTGTGTGGAAGGTTCCAGGTTGTGACTTGCAGCCAGCAGCGTACTAATTCCCCCATTCTTGCACAAGGGCGTGCGTGTGGCTGCAGGTGAAGGCTCGCTTGGGAATCATGCCCATCCCATATGATTTCACCACTTGTGCGACTCCAATAGAATATGCTTGGCTGACTGCATGCTTCCCCTGAAGGGACCCCACACACCCTCACAGATACTCAAGCGCACACTTGAATATAAGATTAATAGCCACTTTCCAATTAAGTATGTTTCCAATTTTCCACACACTTTGAGCTGTGCTTAACTTGTACATGTGACGTGGCGGCAGCTGTTGGGAAGCCTTCATCTTCCAACGCTTCAAATCAGCAGATGGTCCCAAACGACTGCAAAAAAAAAAGAGTAGGAAATAAAAAATATGTATACATAAAAAAAGGATACATTTGCATTTGACAGACTTTGTATGGTAAAAGCATTCCATGTGATGCTTAGCCAGTTACCTTGGCAGAAAACTGCATTAAACATGAGATGCGTAGTCTTGCCTTCATTATATGCCGCAATCACATTCATCATCATGTGAAATAAAATGGCAGCGCAGGGGTGAGGCCTCTTTTATCTGCCATTATTGTTGACAGACTGACGGTTCGCGCATAGTCACGTGAGAATTGGCGCATACGTCATCAATCTGCGACAACGCGTCGTCATCGACCATTATGTCATCGACCATTATGTCATCGACCATTATGTCATCGACCATTATGTCATCGACCATTATGTCATCGCTGGAGGAGTATCCTGCATATGGTGTCCAGACGGACGCGTACGGGGCGCGTTTTGAAATCTTTCCACTCTGGAGCCCGGTTTCAAAAGTGATCGGTTTCAAGCTCCGAAACCGCGCCATCGTGTGGACGAACTGCCTAAACGGTAAGAAACTTGTGAGGATACATTGAAACTGGCTTTCGTGTGGGCGGGGCCTAATGCAAGATTTTAAAATTGTCGGCCGACTTCCAAACTCTGAGACACCACACGTGAAGAGAAAAAATCACGGGAATAACAATTTTAAAAGTACCGTGTGTGGTGTGTAGCCACACTGCACATCCAACACACCACACACGAGCCGAGTTCATTCATGAATGTGACGGGAAGTCTCGCAAAACCTCTCGAGATTAAACTTGACTTCCGGGTCATCAAACATGCAGGACCAGTCGCAATACTTCCTGGTTTTCAGCCAAAAACGCGGCATAAAAAGAAAAGGCATCGTTTAAAGGAGTGTAAATGGGCTCTGGGCGGCGAGGCATCGCTTGCCCTCGGTGCTGGCAGGGCGGGTTCGCGTCCCACCCGGAGACCACGCTGTGTAGTATGTGTGTGCGTGTATAAAAATTATATTAAATAAAAAAAATTAAAAAGAGTGTAATAGCGCAAGCACAGACCTTCTGCTGCGTGATGACTGTCCTGGCGATTGTCGGGAGGGGAAATTCGAGGCTAAAATCGGGCCAATTCTCCTGCCAGGCTTAAGTGTGCTTGGAGAACACACACACACACACACACACACACACACGCACACACACACACACACACACACACACACACACACACACACACACACACACACACACACACACACACACACGCACGCACAATGAGGGAATGAGTATTTTGGCGCCAAAGTGCTCTTATGTTCATGCTCTCAGTTTTTGGAAAACAAATTTCCCCTCATATTTTTACTTTTTTTTTTTGACTGTTCCAACTTTAAGAAGGAAGAAAAGTAGCAAAAAAGTGAGGTAAAATTGCAATCGATAAAATTATATTCATAAATAAAACCCTGCGAAAGAGTGGCACCACAATAACCAAACTGCAAAGAAGTAAGGGAACACTGTACGACACATTTGTGTGAATAGCCCTGGATGCAGAGCTCAGTCTGAGGCATAGAGCGGGGTGGACTTAAATGTTTGACTCCGCCCACACGGATTTTACAAAATGGTTTGAATAATTTATTTTTAAGAAAAATTGCAGATTTAATGATGTGCCGTTATGATGTTACGTTTATTTTTTTAGATTTTTTAACACATTATGGAGCATGGAAAATTACAAACACTCAACCCACAGTCAGTTGGGGCGGAGCTAACAAAAACGGCCTAGGACGGTTGAGGTTAGTATTTGGGTTTCATTCAGTTTTAAATTTTTGTTGTTCAATTAAGTGTTCAAACAATACTGTAAGTGTGATGTCATAAAGAAAGGGAAAGAAAGAAAGAAAGAAAGAAAGAAAGAAAGAAAGAAAGAAAGAAAGAAAGAAAGAAAGAAAGAAAGAAGAATGCGCTTCGAGGTCGATAATCCATGTGGGTGGAGTCAAACGTTAAAATATGCCTCGAACTGCACTCTTCATCCAAGGCTTACTCCATTTGTGAGGCTTCTTGTTTCCAGGCAGAATTTGTGGGGTACAAAAAATGAGAAAACAAGCAAACAAAAAGCATTGCGTAAACAAATTGAACTCCCTTTTACATGGCTGTGGCTTTTAGAACCACAAAATGACCAATTTACTGCTCTTGCTATGACAGCCCGTGCCAAAATCTTTGCAAGCACTTAGAGGTGACAAAATATCAACGATCTGTATTTTTACTCAATTATGGAAACAAAAATACGCCATAAATAAAATCATATTCAATTACTGCAAGTGCAGAATCATTGTCACTTACGTTTTAGCCTTCGCTCCTCCTTATAAGACAAGCAACGCTACTGCTTTTCTTCTTCATTTAAAAAAAAAAAATCCAAATAACATGGTGAAGCTGCACGCGTGCTGGAGATAAAAGGAAACTACTCAAATTACATGCAGGTATTATTAATTAAGGATTATCATTGAGCCAAGGTAATTAAATAATCCTGTCAAGGGTAAATAAAAAATAAAGATGGATCTTTGTTTTTGATTGGCAGGTTTTGTGTGCAACTGTGTTTGCATTCTAAAACCATCTAAATAGAAAAAAAACTATATAAGTAGTATAAAGTATAAAATATAACAAGGACCAAATATTTTAATCTAACAGAAAAAAGGTGAAACAAAATTTGGGTGGCTAACTTGATCAGAACAATCTGATGACACCTAGTGGACAGGTGTGGCATAACCACCCTTTTCTTTTTTTTATTGGCCGTAACCAACATTTTAAAAAAAGAGAAGACAATATTCAGACTGTTTTCATTTAATTAAAATTTTATATAAAACAAAATTATTTGTATATACTACATATTACAATTCATAATTGAATAATCATACATAATTTGTCAATAATTGTTGCTAATTTCAATATTAATGATTCTATTGATTTGTACTTATTTCAATAATATCATTGTTTTACATTATTTTTATTTGAATTGTTTAATTGATTCAATATTATGTTTGATAAAAAATATTATTATTATTATTATATTTTAAAGTTGCTAATCATATATGTTTAGAATTTAATTAATTATTGGCATTTTAATAATGACTCAATGATTTCTAATTTTTCACAACATTTATTTTTTATGTTTTTTTCATTTGAATTGCTTGATTGATTTGTTACTCTATTTTATATGACTATATATGTTATTTATAAATATTTTTTACGTAAATGTCTTAGTAATTACTAACATCTTAGTAATAAAATATTAATAAATTATTAAATAATGATAAATATTTATTACAGAATTGTAAAATGTATTGAATTATTTAAAAATGAACATTTACATTTTTCAAACTTCATTTTGCATTAAACATTTTTGTGTTTATGTATTTCTTCATTTAGTGCCTTTACATGGATTACCTGTGTGTTATTAATTTTTTAAAATTTTACTTACATATGGTAGCTGTGATCAGAGCTGTGGCCATAATGTGGTCGGTGCCTGTCGTGGTGGTATCCGCGAACCCGTTGGTAGAGGATGCCGTCAAGCTGAAGAAGGAGTCCTATCGGGCCTTTTGGCCGGTGGGACTTTGGCGGCAGCTGACAGGTACCGGCTGGCCAAGCGGAACGCAGCTTCGGTGGTCTCTGAGGCAAAAA